>NC_054380.1:110042818-110312818 GCF_017654675.1 Xenopus laevis | reverse complement strand
TGTGATGAAACTCAAAGCTGCAAGTGCAGTGCAGATCATTTTTGTACATACATACATTTTTATAACCTGCACCCACAATTATCAACACAAATCTGCAATCAGTGTGGTTGCTAAAAATATATATATATATATATATATATATATATATATATATATATATATATATATATATATATATATATATATATATATACACACACACACACACACTACACACAAAGTTATGGGATCCGTTATCCAGAAATCTCCAGAATAACAAAAAGGCCATCTCCCATAGACTCCATTATAATGAAATAATTAAAAATTTTTAAAATGATTCCTTTTTCTCTATAATAATGAAACAGCACAATGTACTTGATCCCAACTAAGATATAATTAATCTTCATTGGAAGCAAAAACAGCTTATTGGATTTATTTATTGTTTAAATGATTTTCTAATAGACTTAAGGTATGGAAATCCAAATTGCTGAAAGATCCATTATCCGGAAAACCCCAGTTCCTTAGCATTTCACTGCTTCTAAGTAGCAGGCCACACTGAGCATGTGCAGTGAACCATCAGTGACACTAAAAAGATGGGGTTCTGCTCTGGACAACTTTGAAGGGATGTGTAGTTAAATGGGTTGCTCAGCTTCCAAACACTTTTTTCAGTTAAGTTGTTTGCAGATTGTTCCCCATAAACAAAGACTTTGTAATTTTTTTCCATCTTTTAATTTTTACTGTTTTCACAAAATTTAAATTTAAAGTCTCTGGTGGTCATTCAGGCAGCTCAGTGATCCAGGAGTTTGAACTGTTACAAATTGTTACATGTAGTTGATACAATTAGTTGCTAAAGCATTATCTGTGGAATATTAGATACTATTGTAAAAATAAAACTTTACACTTCAATATTAGAAAAATGGTCAAAAACCGTAAATCGAAAGTAATTGGGTAAAATCTTTATTTCTGGAGAATATTCTGAAACCAACTGAACTGAAAAAAGTGCTTGAAGTTGAACAACCCCTTTCATGTTATACTGCTGCTGGTTAAGTAAGTTCAATAAATAAAACGCATACTTTCTAGCCATATTCTTTTTAAAACCTTTGTTTCACCCACCCCTGAGAGTTCCGTGTTGTTTTCTAACCTGTTAAATGGGGAAACACCTGTCAGAGGTGCTTTAGTTGGTCCACAGCAGTAATGTAAAATATGTGCTATTGTCTTTACTGAGCCCCATAGAAAATGTGATTTATGGCCAGGCCTAGATTTGTGGAAAGGCCAGCAAAGCAAGATTTATGCGGTGGCATTCGTCCAACCATACCCACATTGGTTCAGAAACACTGTGGATGCACAGGAGTTACGATTTTTTTTAATGTTAATGTTTATGGATGGCACTTTAGTGTGCTGTTACCAAATAGGATATCTGTACTTGACACGTAATCTCTTTACTTGTTTTACTAAGGTACCCCGCATGTGCTGAGCCAAAATGAATTCAGATTTCTCTCCTTATTGTCACCGCAGATAAATAATGGGACTGAACCCAGGAGCTTTTATTTCACTAGGCCCTAAAGGATGACTGATTGTGTGCCACGTTTTGCAAAGCGGCTGGATAATAAGAGGTAAAGGCTATTATTTATTGTCTGTTAGAATGCGCCAGTCTCTCTGCGTCTGTATTAATAAAATATAAATGAGCAATAATCACACACACTAAAGTGTTTAATGCCCTTAAGTAATGTTGAACGTATTTAACAACGTGTAGTGAAATGCAAAGTGCTTAAACAATGATGAAAAATACCTGAGATTCTGCATCACAGCCTAAAACGGCTGTTGCAAATCATTTTTATTCAGTTAACTCTGCTCTAGTTTGGTTCACACTGAAACTGAAACATTTAGTCTTCAATTCAGAGTCACATTTATTGACTAATTATAGGTGCTGCAATATTCAAATTCCTATGGTGGATGTATAAAGCCCCACAAAATCCCCCACCCCCCAGCTCTTTACCAAAGAATAGGAAACTCACAAATAATGAGCAAACTAGCCAATCACAAGCCATTCTCTAGAATACAGGCAGGAGTCTGACGCTTCTGGGAATCATTGATTTGAAACTGTTGATTGGGAATGCGCTCAGTCGGCTAGCATGTGACAGTGAGTGGAAATGACAGTTTCACAGCAATAAATTGAAGGAAAGGCCACCAGCAGCACATTAGAGTGAGCTAAGCTGTTGGTATTGGATATTTAATGTACAGATTTGAATGCTAACCCAGACATTCTAAATGAATGAGCACAAAAGTGTGATAAAGTAAAGGAAACAGTTAATAACAGTTTTATCATTTTTTGGATTATGTTGATTTCTTACACCCCACTCCCTTTCTATATAGAGCTCACACGGCTTATACGTTCTATCTATATCTCCTAGAGCTCCTGTCTTATCCACCCATCTAACGGTAGTGAGCCTAAGGACAAGCTCACACGGGGTGTTTTTAAAAGCACTTGGTCTAGTATATATACACTCGAAATAAAGCCCTACTGAAAATAGTGGAATACACACTACAGCAATTCCCACTGGGCGTTTGCAAGCTAACATATGCCACAAGGCTCCAATATTTGCCATTTTCAGCAGAAATGCCAAAGGAAACACCATAATAATTGAACTCTATGGGATCCGCAGGTTTGGAAATACACTTTGCTGAAATATGCCGCATATTTTCAATTAGGCAGCCAAACTCTTGTGAGATAGAATGCACATATATACGTATTTGCAGTGTTGTCTGCTGGTGACCTAATTACTCTGCGTATTAACGATCAGTCCGGCTAAATTTTGCATTTAAATTGCTTTTCCCCTTGACTTTTTTTAAAACTGCAGGCTGAAAAATGCACATTAACATGCTCATGTGGTTTCATTGACATATTTACAGTCTACTGCACATTTTTAAAAACGCTGCATTAAAACGCCCCATGGGACCTCACCCTAAGGTTTAGATATTTTTCCTCAGGCTGTTTCCCCTTAGTCTGGAAACCTAAAATGAACCCTGGGTGATAAAAGTTTTATGTAATAGCAGCTCAATATTTGGCCAGTAGGTGGGTTAAAGAATATAAAAGGGATCCCATCTAGCAGGGAGGTGGGTACAGGACTGGGTCTGGGCATTTGTCAGGCCCGGCTAATAGGGATGCACCAAATCCAGGATTCGGATTCAGCTGAATCCTTCTGCCAGGCCAAACCAAATCCAAATCCTAATTTGCATATGCAAATTAGGGGCGGGGAGGGAAACTGCATGACTTTTTGTCACAAAACAAGGAAGTAAAAATGTTTTCCCCTTCTCACGCATAATTTGCATATGCAAATTAGGGTTTGGTATTTGGCCGAAACTTTTGCGACGGATTCGAGGGTTGGCCGAATCCAAAATAGTGCATCGGTGCATCCCTACTAAGAAATGTTGAGTTTTGTGTATGTAGATCTGCTATAGTCACTGGAGGAGCAGATTATTTAGTGAGCTACTCTATCCTCCAACTGGGAGGTCATTGGGGTTAGTACCTTTGCAGTAAGAAGGCTGCCAGCATAGGGACACAAGTGGTTTGATATAGATCAACAAACAGCCTGTACTACCCCCTAAGAGGGGAATTATCTAAAATATCTTGTTGTGTAATGGTTCGTATATACTGACTCCACTAAAAGAATGTTGTTACTGATTGACTGCCTGTCTGAGTTATAATAAGAAAGTTAATTGTTTGGAGAAACACCTGGACTGCAGTTATTTTCTATCTGGTTGACCTATACCCTATTAGACAATGAGGAATTCATCTGAACAAGAGGTATCTAAGGTAATATTGCACCCCACTGGGAGTTATGCTTAGGGGGCCCTGGTACGTGGGCAGCAAGTCACAATTTAAGGCACACCCAAGTGTGTGCTACATAACTGTGGCAAAGCCTTGTGCTCATTTCCCACGGTCTCTATTTTACTTTCTAATATTTATGCAGGCAGGAAAGCCGAAAAGACTGGTCCCTCCCACCCCTAGCCTTATATATGCACTAAGTGGCACTGTATACGGTGCTATAATACAGGCTTTAAATTGCTAACAAGAGTCTGATCCCATATCTATGCAATATGGTTCTACCCCCCTTTTAGGAGGTGCTATACAAGGGATTAGTGCAATGTTTCTCTACCTTTCCCAACGCTTTTCTATCTTAAACATATACTCTGCCCAGGAACAGCACTATATTTATATACTATATTTCAGATCATTCAAAATGACAGTGAACAGTGAAATAACAGTGTATTAAAGGGTGATTCAGGGTAGATAAAGCTGATCACACTCTGCTAATGTTTAAGTTCACCTTTTTTGATGACAATGTGAGGATATACTGCCACGTGTCTGCTGGTGACGTAATTACTCTGCGTATTGGCGATCAGTCCGGCTACATTTTGCATGTAAATTGCTTTTTTTCACAAAATTTAGTGTAGGACTGGCCATACCATGGATGACTTTGACGTAGTTGTCCAGCTTAAATATATTGCTATATATGGACAAACAATCCCTGTTTTGTATAAAGGGTAAGGCATTTTTCAGTAGCTGTATGCACAAAATATCTCAATGTCTTAAATATATTGTTAATGGGTTGAGTGCAGAGGACTTCTTGTGTTTAGCATTTATTTAAGGCTGTGACATTAGGGGGCCGATTCACTAACTTCGAGTGAAGGATTCGAAGTAAAAAAACTTCGAATTTTTGTGCTCCTCGACTATCGAATTGGCGTAAATTCGCCTGAGTAGAATGATTCGAATAGATCGAGTGCAAAAATGCTGCGACTATTCGCCCATTCGATAGTTGAAGTACTGTCTCTTTTAAAAATACTTCGACTGCCTACTTCGCCACCTAAAACCTACCGAATTGCTTTAAAAGCCTATGGGAAAGTCCCATAGGCTTGTTTTCCAAGTTTTTGATCGAATAAAAAGGCATTCGATCGAATGAAAATCCTTCGAGCGAATATTCGATCGAGCGCCTATTCGCCTGGCGAATATTCGCCAATTCCACTATTCGCCAGCGCGTAAATTCGCCCGAATTGCCTATTCGATTCTATTCAATTCTATTCCCCAGTCGAATTTCGAGGGATTTAACCCCTCGAAATTCGACCCTTGATGAATTTGCCCCTAGGTGTGTTTATTCTGCTGATATACAGTATTTCACTTGATAGAAAAGCACCTAAAACTACTTTGATTCCAGTGGGATCCACTTGACATTGAAATATGAAAATTCTTGCAGAATGCAGGCCTCCAAGATATATTAATTCCCCCCCCCCACACACACACACACACACAACTAATCAGAAAGTTGTTTTTTTGGATGATTTCATCATTAATTACAATCTGGCCCTTGATCATGCAGTATAGTAAATAATTGTTGCACTGTATGGAAGCAGTTGGACTGCTCTAATATGTGTAGCATCGCCAAGAAGAGCAGTTCCGCAGCAGCCATGGATGCAGGAAAAACTCTGTAATGAGTTTGGCTTACACAGGATAACATTAGTAGATGAGGGTGGTTTTATTGTATTATTTTATTATACTGCCTGCTCCGTTCTACATGATGAATACTAAAGCACAATAAATTATTGTTTTCCCACAATGCAGATATAATAGTCTGATTATTAAGTCTTTTATTGTTGAAAGCAGAGATTATGCAAGGAAATTTGATATATGTTTGACACATAACCCCCCCCCCTTAACTGATGATTACTACTAAAAACAAAATTACATTGTTCCATTTATTTTTTTAAAATCCGACTGTTTACAAACAACTTAAAAAAAATAAAATGGCTTTACAGGAGTAAATACAGTATTGTAATACATTGAATATCTTTACCAGTTATACTGGGCTTTATACACCAGCTTTTTTAATTACTTTGGGTTGAACATTGTACATTGTAACTGAAAGCCTGATGTTTTTCACCTTCTTGTCTGTACCTTTTTAGTAATATCTGTCACAGGGACACATTGTTGGACATTGTGTAAACTGGCTTTCCAGGTTTCCAATTAGCACTTTGGTAGAACTTAGTGGACTTAAAGGGATACTGTCACGGGAAAACATGTTATTTTCAAAATGAATCAGTTAATAGTGCTGCTCCAGCAGAATTCTGCACTGAAATCCATTTTTTCAAAAGAGCAAACAGATTTTTTTATATTCAATTTTGAAATCTGACATGGGGCTAGACATATTGTCAGTTTAACCAGCTGCCCCTGGTCATGTGACTTGTGCTCTGATAAACTTCAGTCACTCTTTACTGCTGTACTGCAAGTTGGAGTGATATCACCCCCTCCCTTTTTCCCCCCAGCAGCCAAACAAAATAACAATGGGAGGTTAACCAGATAGCAGCTCCCTAACACAAGATAACAGCTGCCTGGTAGATCTAAGAACAGCACTCAATAGTAAAAATCCATGTCCCACTGAGACACATTCAGTTACATTGAGAAGGAAAAACAGCAGCCTGCCAGAAAGCATTTCTCTCCTAAAATGCAGGCACAAGTCACATGACTGGGTGCAGCTGGGAAATTGATAAGATTTCAAAATTGAATATAAAAAAATCTGTTTGCTCTTTTGAGAAATGGATTGCAGTGCAGAATTCTGCTGGAGTAGCACTATTAACTGATGCATTTTGAAAAAGACATGTTTTCCAATGAAAGAATCCCTTTAAGTAGGAGAGATAACAGCTTGCCAGAAAGCAGTTCCATCCTAAAGTGCAGGCACAAGTCACATGACTGGGGGCAGCTGGGAAACTGACAATATGTCTAGACCCATGTCAGATTTCAAAATTGAATAAAAAAAATCTGTTTGCTCTTTCAAGAATTGGATTTCAGTGCTGAAGTCTGCTGGAGTAGCACTATTAACTGATGAGTTTTGAAAAAAACATGTTTTTCCATGACAGTATGCCTTTAAATACACTTGATGAAGTTTTTTGCACTTGTTCCCTTGCACCAAACACAGGTGGAACATAACTTGATATGTCACAAGATACAGTACAAGGAACCAAATGGAGAAATACTAAAAACCCCTTACATAGCCAGATGCTCTGTTGAAATTGACCAAATCTGTCCATATAAGACCATCTTTAGGTTACTTGCTACATCTAAGCAACTTGCATTGCTATGTCTTCACCCTTCTATGACTGTTGCAGTCTCAGGTCTTCTTCTTTGTCAAGGTTCCATCCAAGCAATTTATTTAATACATCCAGGCAATTTATTAAAATGGGATGAAAAAGGTAAGATACACATTTAATAAATGTTAAATATAAAAGCTGATGAAGCATGAAGGCTATGTAACCCCATAAAACAAAGAATACAGTGAGATGATTTCTGGTGATACTGTAGAGCTATCAGTTGGAATAGATTCAATAAATGAATCATGACATGTGACTGGTCAGATGAGTGAGAGAGTTGGGGAAAAAGGTCATTAGAAAATAGAGGTCCAGGACCAGATGGCTTTCTCGTCAAGTACATAAGGAGCTTAGTTCAGGTCTGATCACTATTGCTAATCTGTAGTGACTCTTTGGTGTCTGGAAAACTGAAGAGAGACAGACTTTTCTAGTAGAGCAAAAAGGAAAAATAAAAATGCATTTCCAGCTAGTCCATAATAGACTTGCAAGCTAAATATCTATGGGGCAAATTATAAGAAGCATGTTAGAAGGTAATATTGGAAATGTAAAATATGCAATTGAATGCTTACAAAATAAATACTTTGCCAAATTATTATAAAAATAATGGAACTGTCAGAGAAGATCCTTTAATGGAGCAGGATTTAGGGGGTTTATTGCAGAACCTGTAACAGCGGGCAGTGTCTCTGCCTGATAATCCAGCAAAGTGTAGGAATGAATTCTATAGTCTGATAAAGAAGCTGACGATTCATGCAAATGTATTTAGCAGATGGACTGGCTTTTCATGGCTCTGGCTTCGTAGCTGTTTATATCACAGACAGTGGTAACAGGTACCAGTTCAGATGCTGAAGAACTACATCACCCAGAACCAACAGAGTTACATAGCAGAGGGATGCTGGATGTTATACGTGCCACAGTCTGTGAGTCCAGCTACTCATAAAACTATTTATATTCATCTCTCACACACACAATATTCATTCAATTTCAAAGAGGGTACCTAAACCTCAACACATCCCACTAAACACGGTCCAACTCCATTAACATTGTCCCAGAGGAGCATGGCTCAGATATTAGTAGACATATTCATAAACAAGATACACAAACTCCCAACTTTATCCTATCCATTTCCAAAGAGAGGATAAATATGTCTACAATATTGTATGCATCCCCTCCGAGCTGAACAGCAATGAGCTAAGACAATATTTTCTACTGGGAATTATACATGCGATGCTAGGTTTAATGTATATAGGTTTCTTAACTGTTCTTTTATAAATGCTGTGCAATAATTTGCCAACATGCTACTAGATTGTTCAAAATAGATAGATCGCTCAAGATTATACCTTAGTTGCACTTAGGAAGTCTCCTGGTTAATGAACCCAGCATGAGTTTGGTGCTAGAACCAGGCCTGATTTGTGGGAAGGACTGGGGTTGCATGGTTTCCTGGGCAGCATCACACCAGCTACATCTGTTTGGTTTATTTTCTGTTTTTGTATATTCTTTATTTTCAGTTTTGAAATAAAAAAAAAATAATAAACAAGGGATATACAGAAAACAAAAGGGGAGGGTACTAATAGTCATATATCTTATAACTCAAGTAGTATACAAGTCATGACAACAAGTTTCTAAGCACTCATTATACAGCCATATTCCTTAAACTGGGTTCTAATACATATTCTAATTATAAAATAGTGTGAGCTTGAGCCTGTAATACCAAGTTAAAGTGGAGGGGTTTGTACTAGTAGAGAACTCAATTCTAATTATAAAATTGTGTGGGTTTGAGCCAAGTTAAAGTGATTCTGTAATCATTTTGAAGATGTAGTTTTAATTTATAAATTACACAGTTTACATTGCAAATAATTCACTCTACAATATAAAATTTATTCCTGAACCAGCAAGTGTATTTTTTTAGTTGTAATATTGGTTTGTAGGCAGCCGTCTCATGTCATTTTGCCTGGTCATGTGCTTTCAGAAGGAGCCAGCACTTTAGGATGGAACTGCTTTCTGGCAGGTAGGGATGTCGCGGACTGTTCGCCGGCGAACTTGTTCGCGCGAACATCGACCGTTCGCGTCCGCCGAATGTTCGCGAACGTAACGCAACGTTCGCCAATTTGGGTTCGCCTTAGCTGGCGCTTTTTTTTGCCATTTCTCCCCCAGACCAGCAGATACATGGCAGCCAATCAGGAAGCTCTCCCTCCTGGACCACCCCCACACCCCCTGGACCACTCCCCTTCCATATATAAACTGAAGCCCTGCAGCGTTTTTTCATTCTGCCTGTGTGTGCTTGGAAGAGCTAGTGTAGGGAGAGAGCTGTTTAGTGATTTGAGGGACAGTTGATAGTAACTTTGCTGGCTAGTAATCTACTTGATACTGCTCTGTATTGTAGGGACAGAAGTCTGCAGGGATTTGAGGGACATTTTAGGTTAGGTAGCTTTGCTGCTGGCTAGTAATCTACCTTCTACTGCAGTGCTCTGTATGTAGCTGCTGTGGGCAGCTGTCTGTCCTGCTGCTGATCTCTCATCTGCATCTGTTCTTCAAACCACTGCCACCTAGCTGTGTGAGCTTTTTCACATTCTGTCTAAATATCAATAATAATACCGTCTCCAGAAACACCACCTGAGTGACGTAGTGTGATTTCTGCCCTTTACAGCACAAAACGCAGCACTGTGTCAACAATGGATTTTTTAGAAACATATTTGCCCTTGATCCCCCTCTGGCATGCCACTGTCCAGGTCGTTGCACCCTTTAAACAACTTTAAAATCATTTTTCTGGCCAGAAATGTCTTTTCTAGCTTTTAAAATTCGCCTTCCCATTGAAGTCTATGGGGTTCACAACGTTCGCGAACCGTTCGCATTTTTGTCCGGACGTTCGCGAACATGTCCGCGAACATTTTTTCCGACGTTCGCTACATCCCTACTGGCAGGCTGTTGTTTCTCCTACTCAATGTAACTACATAGTAACATATAACATAGTAAGTTTGGTTAAAAAAATACACACGTCCATCAAGTTCAGCCTTTTAACTTTTTTTAATCTGCCTATCTGCCAATTGATCCAGAGGAAGGCAAAAAAAACCATCTGAAGCCTCTCCAATTTGCCTCAGAGGGGGAAAAAAAACTCCCTGACTTCAAGATGACAATCGGACTAGTCCCTGAATCAACGTGTACTATGAGCTATCTCCCATAACCCTGTATTCCCTCACTTGCTAAAAAGCTATCCAACAACCCCTTCTTAAAGCTATCTAATGTATCAGCCTGTACTACTGATTCAGGGAGAGAATTCCACATCTTTACAGCTCTCACTGTAAAAAACCCCTTCCAAATATTTAGGCGGAGCCTCTTTTCTTCTAATCGGAATGGGTGACCTTGTGTCAGCTGGAAAGACCTACTGGTAAATAAAGCATTAGAGAGATTATTATATGATCCCTTATAAATTTATATATAGTTATCATATATCCCCTTAGGGTTAGTTCACACGAGGAGATTCGGGGAGATTTTGTCGTCTGGCAACCAATCGCCTCGTCTTCTGAGCGACTATCTCCCCGAACTGCCTTAACATTTTTTCCCATAGGCTACAATGAAAAGTCACCTGTGCTAATGCACATGCGGCGATGCGTTTTCTATAGTCGCCCGAAGTTGCCTGTGAGGCAACTTTGGGCAACTATAGAAAACTCTAGTGTAGGGTGGGCACCAATTGTAGAAATGTGGCCCTGGCTAGAAGTGATAGAAAGTGAATGACAATATATCAGGGCGTTGAGGTTTCCCATTCCTGAATTACACAGTAATATTAATTTTAGCATGTTGCTAGAAGCTGAGACTATATAATTCCATCTGACATGTAGCATATGGCCAGGACTTACAACAGAGATTTGCTTTGACAGTGATAAGCTTAAAGAGTTGTTCACCTTTGAATTAACTTTTAGTGTGATGTAGAGCGTGACATTCTGAGACAATTCGCAGTTGGGTTTAATTTTTTATGATTTGTGGTTTTTGAAGTATTTTGTTTTGTTGTTCAGCATCTCACCAGTTTGCAATTTTATCCATCTGGTTACAAGCGTCCAAATAACCCAAACAACCATACATTGATTTGAATAAGACTGCAATATGAATAGGAGAGGGCCATGAATGGAGGGATGTGCGTGTATGGATGCTGGGTTTCATTTGGAGGGTTAAACTTGATGGACTTTGTCTTTTTTCAACCCGATTTAACTATGTAACAATGTAACTATGAATAGAAAGAGTAATAAAAAAGTAGCAATAGTTATACATTTACAGCCTTACAGAGCATATGCTTTTTAGATGGGGCCAGCGACCCTCATTTAAGAAGGCAAATAATTAAAAAATCAATAAAAATTAATAAATTAAGGCCAATTGAAAAGTTGTTTAGAATGAGCCATTCTATTAATACTAAAAGTTAACTAGTGAACACTAGGTCCACAGAAACCAATGAGTATAAAGCCCTTACTGGATTTAGTAGGTGCCTTGCAACCTATAGTAACCATTAAGATGTTTTCCTTTAAACAGCAGACCAGTATATGGTCCGTACTGATTGATTGCTATGGGTTACTAGAATTGCAGTATCTTTGCACAAATTATTTACAGTACATTACCTCCTCTTCTGTTTTATTGTTGTAATGTTAACAACGTGTGTGTGTGTGTGTGTGTTACTCATGATATGTTTCTAATGTATTATGTAAAATTTGCACTCAACTTTAACTATTTCTATAAATTATGTATAAGTAAGTTTTTTTTTTTCATTTTCCAGCAATAAGCAAAATATAACAGATTTATTATCTATGAAAGGTCGCATTTGTACCTTTTATTACAGTTTTAATGCAAAATATATTTTATTCAGAATAGATTGTGTTAAAAGTTCCAAGCAGAGCATTGTGTTAGTATTGATCGCCTTAGCCTAGCAGTTGCAGTCAGTTGCGCGTTAATTCAATATCAAAACTTTATTTGCACCAGTGAATGCATAAAACGTATGTTAATGATTGCAAAGATGTGCCTGGTGTGCAATAAGGTGAGAATGTTTTCTTTTTGCAGCTGGCGTTCACAGATATCATATTGCTACAGCAATGTTAAAGTGCTATGCAATATGTTGGCGCTATATAAATACATGTTAATAATAATAATAATGTGGAAAGGGATATTCTCAGTTCATGCAATGTCATATGAGAGCTGACATGGAATGATCATACAAACATGGTTAGGGCACCAGGGCAGGCACTTCTACAGCTGAGTAAAAGTAACACATATTGATTTATTTAACAATGTCTTTAACCAAATGCTCGGGTGTGTTTATATAGGGGTACCAGTGGTTCTAAACTAGATAATATATCTTTAAAGGGATTCTTTAATGGGAAAACATGTTTTTTACAGAATGCATCAGTTAATTGCGCTCCTGCAGCACAATCTTGCATTGAAATCTGTTTTTCAAAAGAGCAAATATATTATATTTATATTTAAATCTGAAATCTGACATGGTGCTAGACATGTTTTTAGTGTCTCATGTGCCCTCAGTTATGTGACTGTAATGTTATGTAAACTTCAGTCTCTCTTTACTGCTGCAATGGAAGTTGGAGTGATATCACCCCCACCCTAGCAGCCCATCAGTAGAACAATGGAAATGTACCAGGATAACAGCTACCTGAGACCTGCATTGCTAAAAATGCTCTGATGCCCTAGTGGTACATATGGGAATAGCACTCAAAAGTTAAAGGGGAACTCCACAAAAACATAAGTTAAGCTTTTTAAAAAGTTGACACAATTTCAAACTTTGCAATATAAATCAATTAAAAAATATGCAGACTTTTCATGATTTTTTTTTTATTTCAATAATTTTTATTGTGTTTTACAAAACATAAGACACATAGGTAGCATACAGCAGTAAAAAATGGAAATGACGGCCATTACACAGATATGAAATCAAGAATACTGCAGTGAAAGGCACATGGTACAGACAAATAATATGTAGTAGGATATAAAAAATCTCATCTGTACCAATAGACCAAACACAGTAGCTAACAGAATATAACCAGCCTTGCGCGATAAAGCATAGTAAAAACACAAGATCTATTTTAATAACAAATAACAAACTAAATGACAGATCCTCCAATGGACCCAGAGAGAGATGGGCCCACAAAGGGCACCAATCAACCGGTATAGGAAATTGAATTCAAATACTAAGCAATGTCAGATGATAACCAGGCCCGTACCTGTATTCCAACCACGGACCCCAAATTTTTAGAAATCTGCTATGGGAATCATTTAAGATACTGGTCATTTTTTCCTGAGTCATGATCCAGTCAATCTTATGCTTAGCGATCTCAATGGACAATACTTTTGTCTTCCATGCTTTTGCAATAGTGCTCTTAGCAGCAGTAGTAATGGCCGTAAAAAGTTGGAATTGGGACCGAGTGAGTTGGTCAGGTTTTTGCCCCAATAAAGCCGTTTTAGGATGTCTAGGAATTACAACTTGGAACACAGAGTGAGTCATAGTGTAAACTCTAATCCAGAAGCGACGCACACTCGGGCATTCCCACCAAATATGGAACATAGAACCCACTTGTCCACACTCACGAAAACATCTAGGGTCAGCAGATGGGGCAAATTTAGCAATCCGGGCTGGAACCAGGTACCACCTGAATAAAACTTTGTAATTAGCCTCGAGCAAAGAAACATTTTTAGAGGATCGCATGACATTGCTCCAAATCGACTCCCATTCGTCCCCATCTAATTGACAGGTCAAATCTCTATGCCACGATTGTACGTAGGTCAACTGATCTGGCACAACCTTGTCATAAAAATTTCTATACAGCAAGGAAATTACTTTCCGACTCAAAGGGTTGCGGGAACACCATAGTTCAAAAAACGACTGAGATGTATTCACCTCTCCTTCAGAGATCCATTGAGACCGGGCAAAATGTAATAGTTGTCGCATACGGAAATACTCTGAAGGAGGAACGAGATATTTATCAATAAGGCGTTGAAGGGAGTATGGTCCTGTATCAGTGTATAACTGTCCCAAATAGCGTATATTAGTAGAGGTCCACCATTGAAAAGCTGAAGGCTGTAACCCTGGGCGAAAGAGGGGGTTCCCTAGAAAGGGCATAGCTGGCGTGCAAGCTGTTAGTAAAGTATTTCTCAAACTAACCGAGTCCCAAATTTTCAGGGTGTGAGTCAGACATACACTCCCCGTTAATGGTCGCTGTTTAGGGGGACACCATACCAATGCTGCCGGAGAATATGGTAGGGTATATGATCTCTCCAAGGCAACCCAATGAGGGCAATCATGAACAGAGTGTAAAGCTAAGATTTGGGAGATCTGAGCTGCCTTATAATAATAGTGCCAATTAGGTAAGCCAAGACCTCCTTTATCCCTAGGATAAGTTAATACAGAATGGCGTATTCTAGGGTGTTTCCTCGCCCAAACAAACTGTAAGATTTTAGTGTTAAACCGGGACATATCAGCTAAAGGAATTGGAATTGGGAGCGTTCTAAAAAGGTATAAGATCTTAGGCAAAATAGTCATCTTAATGGAATGGATCCTCCCTATCCACGAGATGTGATAACAGTGCCATCTATCCAACAAATCGTACAGAGACTTATAAACCAGGGGATAATTATATTTATACAGGGAGTCATAATCCCGAGTTAACTTAACCCCCAATATGGAGATAAAGTGGGGCTGCCAAACAAATTCAAAGTTCAGTTGTAACAACTTTACAGCTTCCGGGGATAGATTGATATTAAGGGCCTCAGTTTTGTTATGGTTAATATGAAGGCCAGATATTCGACTAAATGTCTCCAATAGATTGAATAAATTAGGGAGGGAGGTTAATGGATGTGAAATTACAAGTGATAAATCGTCAGCAAAGAGACTGACCTTATGATGAGCTCCGCCAACCGCAATCCCCTTAATATTTATATCAGACCTAATAGCGGCCGCTAGGGGCTCTATAGCTAAATTGAATAAAATGGGAGAAAGAGGGCACCCTTGACGGGTCCCCCTACAAATCATAAAGGGTTAAGACAGAAACCCCATTATATTAACCAAGGCGGAGGGGCCATGATAAAGCGAGTGAATCCAAGTTTTAAATTTGTCACCAAATCCCCATTTGCTCAGAGAAAAATACAGATAGTCCCAGTGAATAGAATCAAAGGCTTTGCGAATATCCAATTTAAGCAGCATTGATTTAACCCCTGAAGATTTAGCATGCAGAGTCAATAGGATCAAACGTCTAATAGCATCCCCGGCGTGACGTCCAGGAACAAACCCCACTTGGTCCCTGTGTATTATTTGAGGTAGAAAGGAGTTGATCCTAATAGCTAATATTTTCCCTAAAAGTTTAACATCCGTATTTAACACTGAAATCGGCCGATAATTCTTACAATCTGATAGATTGGAGTCAGGCTTGGGAATCACAGATATCTGAGCCTTCAAGGTCTCAGCTTGAAACGACCCTCCCACTTTCAGGGCATTGAACATTTTGGTCAAGTAAGGGCCGACCTCAGGGAGAAATTTTTTGTAATAAATGTTGGAGAGCCCATCTAGGCCAGGAGCTTTCCCCGACCCCAAATCTCTAATCGCAAATTGAACTTCCTCAAGGGTAATGTCCTCGTCCATCCGTTGAGACTGGTATTCTGTTAATCTAGGGAGATCTAGATCCCGAAAAAACTTATCATAATTAACCAGAGGGACATCACCCGGTTTAGAATACAATTTCTGATAAAAGTTGGCAAATTCAGTAGCTATTTTAGATGGGTTCCCGGTCAAATGACCAGAAGCCGTCCGAATTTTATGGATCGTTTGGGGAACATTGCGTTCATTCAACTTGCGTGCTAACATCCTACCCGGTTTATCGAGACAACAGTACATCTTATGTTTAGCCCATCGTAATTTCTTTTCAGCATGAGTAGTCATTAATAAATCCAGATCTTTTTGTAACTGCCTAATCTGTAGAGTGTGATTCTCCCATGGGGACGCTATCTGTAAAGCTATTAATTTATCCAATTCCCCTGTCAGAACCTTAATTTTAGAGTCTCTATCCCTCTTACGTCTAGAGCCAATCTGGATAAAACATCCCCTAATAACAGGTTTATGAGCTTCCCAGAGCAAAATAGGGGAGGAGACAGAATTTATATTTTCAGCAAAATAATCAGTAAGGGACTTTTGTATCGAAGTAACCACGTCAGGGAAACTCAACAGGGACTCATTGAGTCTCCAAAATCTAGTCTTGGGTTTTTCCAATATGCTAGATAGAGTAATCAGGACTGGACAATGGTCAGACCACCCAATATTAAGCATTTTAGCAGAACGAAGAGAAGGGACCAAAGTAGCCGAAAGAAAAATGTGGTCTATTCTAGTGGACACTTTATGCGGGGCTGAATAATGTGAAAATTGCAAAACATCAGGATTATATTCTCTCCAAGCATCAATTAAACCAGAAGAGCCTAGCAATCCCTTAAAAGCAATCAAATCTTTACTAAATATAGGACGCTGTTGGCCTCTAGGGATACTCATACGGTCCCGCGTCTGGTCCCAGATAAGGTTAGAATCCCCACATAACACAAGCTGTCCTTCTTGGACTTCTAAACAAATCTGGACCAAGTTCTGCAAAAAGGCTAACTGTTGGGTGTTAGGAGCATAATATGACACAATAGTAATAGGTGTATCTCCAACATGCACAATTACTATAATAAAGCGACCCTCTGGGTCCTTGATTGTTTTATGAATAGTGAAGGCCAATCTGGAATGGAAGGCAACAGCTACTCCCTTGGTCTTTGTGGGACTAGTAGCTAGGAGCACCTGCGGGTAACGTTTGTGGAAATATTTAGGGTAAGAGAGATGGGAAAAATGAGTCTCTTGGAAGCACACAATGTCAGCGTGTATGGATGCACAATATGAGAACGCTTTGGTCCTTTTCACAGGGGAGTTCAATCCCTGTACATTAACACTAAGGACCTTAACTGTCATAAAAAGGGAAACGAAAGAGCTTCAGAGAAGGGACACAGTGTATAGAAGTATTGCGTGAGACATACAGCTGATGCATTCCCAACCGGACAAGAAACCCAGAATACAATAAAAAATATTCACCCTCCGGAAACACATATAGAGATCTGTCAAAAACAGCAAAAACATAGAAACAAATAAACAAACAAATCACAAAAAACCAAAAGATTACGTCATATAATGAGGAGAAAGAAAACATGGTGGAGTTCCTTCTGGAAAATCCTGAGGGCTCCACATGAGTCGATTCCACTCGGGGGAAGCATACTCAGCCCGCACTTATTGAAATAAAAAACAGAAAGTTTCCTCCAGTCACAAGAGGACACTCTAGCAGAATGTAGAGAAAAACGTATTCCAGCCGGAAAACACTATTATAGTCTCACCCCATCCTCATGTCAGGTAGGGCCTCCTGACGGGCCGACATCCTCTGAGATCTGGATAGAACCCTTTCCCATATTGATGTCAACTTGGTACGCGGTCTCAGTGAAGAGGAGGGTTCAGTAGAAGCAGACTCCGACAGTCCCAATTTAAAAAGGATGGTAAACCCTTCTTCCGGAGTGAGGATAGTATGTTGCTGGTTATGATGTGTAAAAAGCCGGCGGAAAGGGAAGAGCCAACGATAAGGAATCTTGTGCTGCGATAATATCTTCGTGACAGGACCCATATTACGCCTTCTTTGTAAGGTTAGAGGAGATAAATCAGCAAAAATCTGGTACGTATGGGACCGAAATTCCAACTTATCCGCAGTGCGAGCTGCAAGTAATGTGGCCACTTGGGTCTGGTGAAAATGGAATCTAAGGATAACATCCCTAGGTGGATCTTCCGGCCTCCGTGGGCGTAAAGCACGGTGTACCCTATCCATTTCCAATCTGTTAGCTGGGACACCAGGTAAAAGGTCCTGTAACAATTCCGTAATAGAAGCTTGTAAATCCACAATAGATTCCGGCAATCCTCTAATCCTGACATTATTACGTCTAGACCTATTGTCAGAGTCCTCAATTTTGGCCTGCATCTCAGCCATTTGGGACTGTAAGGTGACAATGTCCTGCTCATGCGATTCCACAACAGTAATAATATCATCCACTTTGGATTCTACATCAGAGGTACGCTGACCCAGCTCAGCAACCTGCGTAGTAAGCTGAGCTGTGATTTTAGCAGCTGTGGCATCAAGCTCCTGTTGCAATAGTAATTTAAATTTGCCCAACAGTACCTCATCTGATGCCCTGGCAGATGCTTCCCCTTCCGATGGAGTAAGAGGTTGACTATCAAAGAGGCTGGGTTGCGAAGCCATCTGTGGAGAGCGTGGAGATGTGGGAGCAGGATCAGGCCGCCGAAGAAAATCCGACATCGGCCGTGACGCAGTTTGCGGAGATGCCATTTTCGCCCCTTTCCGACGAGATCTCCGGGTCCGCTGGCTGGCCATACACAAGAGCAAGGTAGGGAAGTGACCCGCTACCAATTGAGTCCACACTGAAGCGATTAAAACGCTACCGGAGGCTGTAAAGTGCTGGGCCGGTGCGGAGCCGAATCAAGGTGCGGCCATCTTGAACGGCACGCGCATGCGCCCCCCGACTTTTCATGATTTTTAATGGTTTCATGATAGTTCTGTAAGCCTAGCTTGCTGTTCTCCTGCTGATCTGTCTGGTTACTTTGCTGAGCTGTTTGACTACTGTTACTTGGTATCAGCAGCCAGGTGTCCTTAGCCTGCATCCTCCAAACCCCACAATTCCCTGCACACAAGATTTCAATAAAGATAGGAACATCACAGTGCAATGCATTGTGGGTTATGTAGTTCCTGCATGCTGTCTGTAAACTGTGGAGAAGTTGTTACAATTTGTAACATAAGTGTTTTAGTCCCTCCTTCCCTGCCAGGATTTCAAATCAAATGCAGAAAGAGAAGAACTGTTAAACAGCTGGATTTCAGCATAGAAAATGGCATTTATTCATACTTTTTGAAGAAACAGGTAACTGAGATGGGTATATTAGGGGTTTCTGTGCTATGTGAGCCTCTTTATCAAATTTTGGTTTGGAAGCCAGAGTTTCCCTTTAAAGGAACAGTTCAGTGTAAAAATAAAAACTGGATAAATAGATAGGCTGTGCAAAAATAAAACATTTTTCTAATATAGTTAGTTAATAAAAATGTTATTTATAAAAGCTGGAGTGACTGGATGTCTAACATAATAGCCAGAATACTCCTTTGTGCTTTTAAGCTCTCTAACTCTGAGTTAGTGAGCGACGTGATGGGGGGCCACATGGGACATAACTGTTCAGTGAGTTTGCAATTGAGCCTTAGCATTCAGCTCAGATTCAAAAGCAACAGATATGACCCATGTGCCCCCCCCTCAAGTCCCTGATTGGTTACTGCCTGATAACCAATCAGTGGAAACCAAGAGAGCTGTAAAGCAGGAAGTAGTGTTCTGGCTATTATGTTAGACATATGCGCACTCCAGTCTTTATACATTACATGTTTGGCTAATTGATTATATTTAAAACATTTTTTTATTTTGCGCAGCCTGTCTATTTACCCAGTTTTTAATTTTTACACTGAACAATTTAATATGCAAGTCAGGCAACCCAATTTGTGAATCCTTTAGTTACATTGAGTAGGAGAACCAATAGCCTGTCTGAAAGCAGTTCCATTGTGATGTTCTGGCTCTATCTAAAATTACATGACCAGGCTCAATGACCTGAGATGGCTGCCTACACACCAATATTACAGCTAAAAAGAATAAAGAATAAAAAAGAATAACATTATATATCGTAGAATGCATTATAATTTAGTAATAAAAATTATAATTATATTAAATTAATTTAATTAAATTAAATTATACCAAAAAAATCATAACAGAATCCATTTAATTAATGAATAGGCAGAAGTCTTTTATAACAGTAGTTCAGTAGGATGCACAGAGCAATAGAAAATCAGTCACAATCAGTACTAACAACACTATATGAAATATCTGTTACTCTAGGGCTATGCAAGACACTTCAGGGTGTGAATAAAAGACTTAAAAATAAATAGGAGGTTAGTGATGAGCTAATTTTTTAACCAGGCATGGATTTGCAGCAAATTTCTCCATTTCATGTAAATTTTTACAGAACTGCAAAAAAAATCTACAGTGAAAAATGTCACTGAGACAAAACAAGTCACCATACACCCATTGACTTTAATGCATTTGAACAAAAAAGTTGCAAGTAAAAAAAATGTTGCTGCCCATTGACTTCAATGTGATTCACTCATCAGGGGCCTGAATATAAAGATAAGGGGGGAAAAGTAACAGTAATATTGTAGCCTCAGAGAGCAATGGATTTTTGACTGCCAGGGTAAGTGTTCCCATCTGAGACTGGAAATGGGCAGAAAATGAAGGCAAATAATTCGAAAACAATTTTTAAAAATTGAAGCCCAATTGAATAGGCCATTCAATAACATACCAAAAGTTAACTTGAAGATTAACAACCACTTTAAGTATTACTGCTCTTAAACACAAACCATATGTAATAAAAGGTACCAAGTTTGTCCAGGAGCAGTTACTCCTAGCAACCAATAAGATGTTTGCTTTTAAACAGGTGACCAGCAAATGCTTCCTGCTGATTGGTTGTTATAGGTTACTGCCCCTGGGCAAACGCAGAGCCTTTTATTACATAACCCCAAAGTCTGTATTTTTTGGGCACAATTGACTTTATGGGACAAATAGAACAAACTGCCAGAGATATTTTGGTGTTAGGGCAATGCAACATGTGAAGATTAAAGGCATTTAATTCACTCCATTTTTATCCATTGCTCCCTGTCAGTATCATGTAAAAGATCGAGTGCCAGATCTTGTTTTCATCTGTTGAAAACAGTTTATAAAACAGCATGCATTATTTTCATATACACATATTTTACCATGTTTCGAAAATCTGCTGTCAATGATTAGTGATGGGAGACTAAATTCAGCAGGCACGAATTTGCTGTGAATTTTCACGTTTCACCGCCACTGAATAAATTTTCGAAACTCCCGCAAAAATTTACCGTGGTCAAAATAATTTGGACGAGCATCGGAAAAGTAGCTTGCGTCAAAACTGTTGCGCGTCAACACAATTTGGACGCCCATTGACTTTAACACCGGCGTCAAAATTTATGCGAGTGTCAAAATCTACGCAAATTGTCACAGGCTTCAAAATTCACATGGGCGTCAAAATTTGAGTTTTGCACATTTTTCGCCGTTTTGTGAATTTGCTGGAAAATCGCAAATTTTTCGGCGAAGGAGAAATTCGCCTATTACTATCAATGATTCATCTGAGCAAACTGCCATTTTCCTCTTAACTAGTCTTTCTTACATCTGCAATAGAATGATCTAACACCTGTAACATCTGGTAATAGCTTGGGCACATCACACTGCTCAGAATCTCCAGTGGATAATCATCTTTCAGAATGAATGGTCTCTTTTCAGAACCACAGCTTATTAGAAATAAAAATTGTTTAATGGCTTTTGAATATTTCTTTCCATTTCAATGGGCTTGCTCATATTAGTTTGGGCCACATTTGACTGTTTATGGATATACACTGTATATTGAGAGGGTGCACAATTGCAGTCAGCTTTAATCGAGGCACTATTATTTCCAGTGAAGCCTGCAGAGCAATGCTCCAGTGCACAAACTATCCTATATATATTAAATTATTTTCTGTGTGAAATTGAAAACAGTGCTCCTTGTGTTAACCCATGACATAGTCTAGGCATGCAAAGGAAAGGAAAGCAGCCTTGTGCAGTTACATTTTCCTTTTCCTTGGAAGAAAAATAAGGGTAAAAATGTACATTGCATTATCCTGTTGCAATCTAAATGATCAGTCATTGCATAAGGGCTGCTCACTACTCAAAAAGTCATTTGCTCTTGTAAGCAGACCTTCCTTCTGTCTGCACATATAACCAACAAAATAGATGGAATTGGAAAATTCTGTAAGTGCTCCGAGCACAACCATTAACATGAGTTTCTAAACTGCCTATTTCTTCTAAATCATGTATTTAAATGAGCAGTCCAGATGGACCAGTTATTTCTTTTTTTACTACTGTATTAGGTTTTTCTGTCTTTGTCCTATTATACAACATTCTGCAGACTTTGCAAGCTGTATTGTATCTGCATGACTCTCAATTTCACATTAAGGGGCCGATTCACTAACTTCGAGTGAAGAATTTCGAAGTGTTTTTTGGGCTACTTCGACCATCGAATGGGCTACTATGACCTTCGACTACGACTTCGAATCGAACTATTCGAACTAAAAATCGTTCGACCATTCGATAGTCGAAGTACTGTCTCTTTAAGAAAAAACTTCGACCCCCTAGTTCGGCATCTAAAAGCTACCGAACTCAATGTTAGCCTATGGGGAAGGATATTCCTTCGATCATTGGATTAAAATCCTTCGAATCGTTCGATTCGAAGGATTTTATTGTTCGATCGAAGGAATAATCCTTAGTTGCGCTAAAATCCTTGACTTCGATATTCGAAGTCGAAGGATTTTAATTCCCAGTCGAATATCGAGGGTTAATTAACCCTCGATATGCGACCCTTTGTGAATCTGCCCCTAAGGGTAAGATTTATTCATTTTCAAAAATCATGATTGTTCATCTTTGAGTTAACTTTTAGTATGATGTAGATCAGTGAACCCCAACCAGTAGCTCGTGAGCAACATGTTGCTCTCCAACCCCTTGGATGTTGCTTAAAGTGGCCTCAAAACAGGAGCTTATTTTTGAATTCCAGGCTTGGAGGCAAATTTGAATTGCATAAAAACCAGATGTACTGTCAAACAGACCCTCAATATAGGTTGACAATCCGCATAGGGGCTGCCAAATGGCCAATCACAGCCCTTATTTGGCAGCCCAAGAACATTTCTCATATATGTGTTGCTCCCCAACTCCTTTTAATTCTGAATGTTGCTCACGGGTTCAAAAAGGTTTGGGATCCCTGATGTAGAGAGTGGTATTCTGAGATAATTTGCAGTTGATTTTCATCATTTTCTATTATCTGTGGTTTTTGAGTTATTTAGCTTTTTATTCAGCAGCTCTCCAGTTTGCAATTTCAGCTAATTGCTAGGGTCCAAATTCCCCTAGCAACCATGCACTGATATGAATAAGAGACTGGAATATAAATAGGAGAGACCTGAATAGAAAGAGGAGTTAAAAAAGTAACAATAACAATACATGTGTAGCCTTACAGAGCATTTGTTTTATAGATGGGGTCAGTGACACGCATTTGAAAGCTGGAAAGAGTCAGAAGAAGAAGGCAAATAATTAAAAAACTATAGAAAAGAAAAAAATTAAGGCTAATTGAAAAGCTGCTTAGAATTATCCCTTCTAAACATACTAAAAGTTAATTTAAAGATGAACCACCCCTTTAAACTCGGTCAAGTTTAAGCAGAAATTAGTCTTGAACTCTCAACTACAACGGATTGGTTGCTTTTTCTAGTACCAAATGCACTGGTTTCAGTATTGGACTGGGGTGCCCGGGGCCCTCTGGGGCTGTTGCTTTAGGGGTCTACACATCCCCCTCTGGGTCCACTGCCCCATCCGCCTCCCCGGCCCCTCTTCCACCACAGCCACAACCCCCCCCTCTGTGTCCCCACCTCCTGCACATACTTTATTCTTTATGGGCCCATAATCTGGGCCAGAGGTGAGGTTGGGGGTTGCGGCGAATTCAAGCGTTTCGCCGCCAGCGAAATTATTTGCGAATCTCCTGTGAAAATTCGCCGGTGAAAATTCGCCAGCGTCAATTTCCGATTTTCAAGATGTATTCATGAAAATGTCAGATTTTCACGATTTTTTTGTGAAAACCTTCAAATGTTACGATTTTTTATTGAAATCCTTCAAATTTCACGATTTTTGAGTGAAATGCTTTAAATGTCACGATTATATTTGTGAAAACCTTTGAATTTCACGATTCTTGAGTGAAACGTCCGAATTGTAAGATTTTTTCGTGAAAACGTTCTAATTTCATGTTTTTTTCGGGAACTTTCCAATTTCACAATTTTTCGAAAATTTTTCGCCGTTTCGCGAATTTTGCAGGGAATTCGCTAATTTTTCGGCGAAACGGGACAAATTCGCCCATCACTATTCATTAACAGAATTAGTTTCTCAGAAATTTTGCCCATAGGTTACAATTGTTTTCACCATCCCAGACCTGATAAAAAAAAATTAGAAAATTACTGGTGAGGGAAAAAAAATGAATAAATAAGATAGGTATTAAATATAATTGAGCAAATTTTTTCACCAGGCATGGATTTGTGCCGAAAGTCTGCATTTCACCATCTGAAACCGAGGCAAAAATATGCCACGAAAATCTTTTCCAAGACAAAATTGTCCCCAGGACAAAAAAAGCCCATTGACTGTAATCGCCAAGACAAAAAAAGTAGATGAGCCATAATAGTTAAAACAAGAAAAACACCCATTGTCTTTAAAGCATTTGGAGTGAGAGAGAAAAAAGTTCATAAATTTTTCAGTTTCCCAAATTTGTACAGAAAAATTAACACTAACATTAAAAACACTCAAAAATTTATCTGAAGGGGAAAAACACGATTTTAGTCAAAATAAAACTGGGGACAAAAACATGTCCTTCAGTAAATCTGCACCTAGGTCTATAAATGTGCAATTATTAATCACTAAAAAGGATATAGCAAAGTTTCCTACAATTGTAAAGAAAACAGGCATGCAGGAGTCTGGTCAATGTTATTACTACCCAAGGCTGACATAAAATCCATTCAATTTACGTGTCTAGCTTTGAAACAAATGCAAGTTTAGTTTGCTTTTTCATTAATGTTTAAAATACAATATAGACATTTCCTAGCCACTGATAAATGAATAATTTCATAAGCCTAGTGACCCAATGGATACAGTTAAATAAATCAAACACTGAATATACGCCTGTAATGCATTTAAAAAGAATCTGTCATGTCTTTAAAAAAACTGCTGGATTTACTACAGACCTGACATGTAATTTCAAAGGGCTGTCAAACAACTGATTAGGGGCTCAGATATTGATCCCCATGGCCATAATTCAACACAATTGCCATCCAATGACAGTTATGTTTTGGGTAGCCGAGGATGAGTAGAGTATAAAAGTGCTTTATTAGCAGAGTCATGCAGGCATTACACAACAGTAAGCTTTCACTTTTAAGCTACCAGGAAGTATGCATAGTATAAGTATGCGCACAGTGACATCTACAGGCCATTTGTATAAACACCACACACAGCAGTAGCTGCAGCTCTGAGTCTATACAAGTACTGCCATCTGACAGAGGCAGCTATGGGTGTGAATCACCTTAGGAGACATAGCTAATATTTACATCCCCACTATATTTAGTGACCTCTGTCCTTCTTGTATGGGGGAGATAGGGTTGGTGTCTGCTGGAGGTCCATGGAATTAAGCAGCCTCCCTCTATAAAACAATTATGAGTAGGGATGCTGCTAACCTACTGTACCTCCATATGACCCAACCCTTGATGGACAGTTGTCTGGTTCAACGCAAATTTCATGCCTTGTTCGGTATGCACATCTTCAAAAACCATATCTTCTTATGCATAAAAGAATATCAGGAGCTGGGAACTAGAAAAGTTATGTTATCCTATGGCCACATTTTTAAGGATTTTTCAATAAACCTAAATGTCAGCTCATAAAGTTAAGATTTTGCAATGAAGTTGGATGGTAAAGGCAAAATCCAATAAAAAAAAGCATAAAACGCAAAATGTCATATTTGTGATAGCTGGGGGCTCATTTGTAATTGGAAGTTTAAGTCTTAAAAACAAAAATACACTCTATGCTCAAGCTGCATTTCATTCCCCACTGCTATACCTTTACATGCCAGTTAGTTGTGGAACTGTGTATATGAGTTTACAAGTGAGGCATTCCACTCTTCTTATGGCACCATTGTATATAAGTATTCTCCTTGCATATGTGACCTGCATCATATCTGTAAAGCTTTGGTTCCATTTAACGCCCAAACCATGCTTCCAAATACTTGCTTGGCTCTAAAGGTAGTTACCGCATGCTATTTACTGACCTGTACCTATATTACAGCTACTCTACTTTTTAAACCTAGAGAACCTAGAGCACAAAGATATCGGTATATTAATACATGTATGGGACATGTTATCTAGACTGCTTAGGACCTGGGGCTTTCCTTCCATAATTTGGATCTTCATACCTTATGTCTACTAAAAAATCATGTAAACATCAAATAAACCCAACAGACTGGCTCTGTTTCCAATAAGGATTAACTATATCTTGGTTTGGATCATGTACAATGTACTGTTTTATTATTACAGAGAAAAAGGTAATCGTTTAAAAAAAATTGGATTATTTGGATAAAATGGAATTTATGGGAGATGGCCATTCTGTAATTCAAAGATATCTGGATAATGGGTTTCTGGATAGTGGATCCCATTCCTGTACACCAATATATCCCCAAAGGACAGTAATCAGTTCAAATAAAATCCCTCTGTCAGCCTCTGGGCACACATCTTTATAATGTTAAACAAGGTTTGTAGAAGACCGCTAAACATTAAGGGGCACATTTACTTAGCTCGAGTGAAGGATTAGAAGGAAAAATACTTCGAATTTCGAAGTATTTTTTTGCCTACTTGACCATCGAATTGGCTACTTCGACTTCGAATCGAATGATTTGAACTAAAAATCGCTAGACTATTCGACCATTCGATAGTCGAAGTACTGTCTCTTTAAAAAAAACTTTGACCACCTACTTCGCCACCTAAAACCTACTGAGCACCAATGTTAGCCTATGGGGAAGGTCCCCATAGGCTTTCTAGGCAATATCTGATCGAAGGAAAATCGTTCGATTGATGGATTAAAATCCTTCGAATCGTTGATTCGAAGGATTTAATCATTAGATCGAACGATTTTTCGAAGGATTCGAGGGTCGAATATCGAGGGTTAATTAACCCTCGATATTTGACCAACAGTAAATGTGCCCCTTAGTGTGTAAACATGACCAACCTATTTCAGTAGTCATCGGGGGTTACAAATAATACTCAATTTATTAAACTCTAATCTCACCAATATGCCACCAAAATTAAGCGCCATCCAATAACCAGGTGAGTCAGAGGGTGAAAAAAAAATAAAAGTAGTATAGGAGAAATCTTACATGTGTGAAAACATAACGTGACTCATGTTAGATTATATTACAAAGTAGTATAAAGCTGGCCATAGATGTTGAGATTGGCCCTGCAAACATAGATAGATTGCACTGGGACCGACAAAGATTTTTTAACCTGGCCGATCAATTTCCTGACAGATGTCGGCCGAAAAATCGTAAGTTGTTTGATCGTTCGAATCCTACTAACCGCACAATAATTTTGAAGAATTGGTCGGACTTCGCTAAAATCGCCATTTGGCAAGAGAAATCTTAGCGTCTATGGGGACCTTAAGACTCCCGTGCTGATCTTTTCTCATCTGTTCCCTAATAGCACCAGATGGCTTGGTATTCCTATTACTTGGCCAATCAGCTGTAACAAATACATACTGTACTCTATAAGGTCCACTATTGAAATTATATCTTAGGACAGTGATCCCCAAACAGTAACTCATTAGCAACATGTTGCTCTCCAACCCCTTGGATGTTGCTCCCAGTGGCCTCAAAGCAGGTGCTTATTTTTCAATTCCAGACTTGGAGGCAAGTTTTGGTTGTATAAAAACCAGGTGCACTGCCAAACAGAGCCTCAATGTAGGTTGACAATCCACATAGGGGCTATCAAATGGCCAATCACAGCACTTATTTGGCACCCCAAGAGCATTTTTCATGCTAGTGTTACTCCCCAACTCCTTTTACTTCTGATTGTTGCTCATGGGTTCAAAAGGTTAGGGATCCCTGCCTTAGGAGGTATAAAAAGTTCCCTTGGTTAGCTTACCCCGTAGAACAGTGGTCTCCAACCTTTTTTCCCTGTGAGCTACATTCAAATGCAAAAAAGTTGTAGAGCAACAGAAGCATGCAAAAATTTCCTGGGGGTGCTAAATAAGGGCTGTGATTGGTTATTTGGTAGCCCCTATGTGGACTGGAAGCCTATAGGAGGCTCTGTTTGGCAGTACACCTGATTTTTAGGCAACGAAAAATTGCCTCCAAGCCAGAGATTCAAAAATAAACACCTGCTTTGAGGCCACTGGGAGCAACATCAAAAGGGTCAGAGAGCAACATGTTGTTGGTTGGGGATCACCACCATAGAGTGACAGGTGGGCAAATCCAAGTAGGACTGAAAACAGCATTGGCAGTGCTCCAGAATATATATTTTATATGGTACTGTAAACCATGTACAACTCACAGACCATAACAAACAATGGTAAATAAACTCATTAGATACATTTACAGTATTTTATACAAATTATACAAATGAAGGTCCTGCTTGTAGACCTATAGCTCTTTCAGTCATGCTTTATTCTTAGCACATCTGTGAGAAAGACTGTGTTTATAGTCAAAGTTTCCTTTAAAAAAAGAACATCTGGCAGTGGGTCCACTGTGCAATTGATCCAGATGGCATCATATATGATATGTATGACATTAGGGAAGTTCTTACACATTTCAGTGAATGTTATGATGTACCCTTTTAAAAAATGAATGAACTGATTTAAGGTATTACACTCGCTTTACTATAATTAATATTATTGCCTCAGTCCTTAGCAATCACATCCACAATAAATAGGTCAGACGAGGTTTAACTGATCCGTGGATTAAATTAATTGCGATGCTGCCATAGGATGCTTATTTGTTTCAATAGAAGAAATATTTGTTTAATTAGCATTCGTGCCCATTTATAACCTTTTATAAAATGATGAACTTGTGATGCACTGAATGTGCAGAGAGAGAGAGAGATGTAACACCTATGACTTTCCTTTCCCAGTAAGAAAAAATGGTTAGAGCCAACTGTTAGATGGTATAGGGTTATGGTCATCATAAAGCTTTTCTTTCTTTGCCATTAATGTATGAGTGTAGTAAAAGCTGTTAACAGCATAATATTCTCAACACAAAAAAACATTACTTACCAGCGAGAGTGCATTTTATAGTTTGCACCATTGCATACCGAATGTAATAAAACTTCTTTCTATAAAAACAATTCTTAGAGGTGAGAACTTTTTCGGGCAGTACAATTTCATAGCAGAATTCATAATTTTCATTAATCCATCCTAAAATGTTGCCATAGGGTCTCTTTTGCTGAAAAAAAATGTGGTCTGTTGTGCTGGAGAAAAAAACCCCCAGACATCAGACCAAATAGATAAAACAGAGAATTCTCCTTTTCCTTCCCAGTGATGTCTTGGAACTCATATTAGATATAAACCTTTAAACAAGGAATAAGAAAGATCTATTAAGACTTAGAGACCTATACAAAAATGATCAACTCAAGTCATTTACGTGTCTCAGTGAAGAAATAAAACAAATCAAATATTTGCAATTTAGAAGCTATTTAACATCTCTTCCTCAAGCTGAAATAAGACCACTTTCTGACTTTGACATACAGTCCTGGCATTACAAAATGTTTAGCTATATAATCTTTTAATTGATCAAGGAGATACTTTTAAAATTCTGTCTATAGAAAAATAGGAACTAAGATTAAGGAAAAAATGTCAATACAATAGAGTGGCAAAAAGCGATCTTTAGGAATTATAAATACACCAAATATACAACACGAAAATGATTACAATATATTAAACAGTTGGTAAATAACACACACAAAAAATATACCCTGATGCTCCAAGTCTCTGTTGGAGATGTGGCAAAGATACAGGGGATATGCTATAAAGTGTATATGTGGTGGACTTGTGAAAACATACGAAACATGTGGAACTCTACTCAGGCCCGGATTTGTGGAAAGGCCACCAAGGCCCGGGCCTAGGGTGGCAGGATTTTAGGGGGCGGCATGCTGCCCAACCACACCCACATTGGATCAGAAACACTGGGGATGCGCAGGAGATATGACAGTTTTTTAAACTTCCTGTGCGCCAATCCCCATTGCTTCGGAAGTTTGCATGAATAAAGGGGAGGGGTTAGGGCGACGAATGACAGCAGGCCTAGGGGCGCCAACTATGTAAATCCAGCCCCGTGTGTGCTGTAAGCTGTAACCTAGCAACCAGCTGTTCTGTGATCTCAGTGCAGCAGGAAGTGACACAGCAGCTAGTGAGTGGCTGGCAGGAAGAGGAAGACAGATTCTGGCAGCGGATTTTAGTCACACTGTATGTCTGGTTAGGAGTGCTATTTGTACTAGTTGCCCATTTCATTTCTGATAAATGGTTATTCATTTTAACAAATACTGTGTGTGTTTTATTACTGTATTCCTAGTGGGGCCACTCGTAGGTGCGTTACCAGATCCCACTAGGTGGAGGCACTATGCTAATAAGTACCAGGTACCCAGTCTCTCCCAATACCACTGCAGAGTGACTCAGGTTTGTGCCATGCCATCCGGTAAGCGCCACACGTGGAGTGTAACACCGACAAAGGGGTGTCGAAAGGGTTACACGCCCTAAAATGATATGGCAGTCAGAAATGATGAAATCAATCGGCAGAAGGGGTTAACTAACATAAAAAGAATCTCTTTCGCTTTAGCACTTCAGCTTTGTTATGTATCCTTGCTGTTTTTAATGCTGCCCATGTCCTTTTTTTTTAGTTTTATTGTATTCTGATGTGGATTTCCAAGCTAGAAATCAGCTTGTACAGCAAATTCAATCAGTTCAGCGCTTGGAACATAGGGATTTAAGTTGTATTCATAAACAGAAATAAAAATACGGTACTTTAAGTGAAGGCTAAGGCTCATGAAAGCACAATAGGAAGAGTAAGTTCAGACAGGTTTAATTTATATCTTGCTGAGCTTATTGCCTGGCTAGGGAATGCTATCAGCGCATTGATGGACATGTTAATGTCTCCTCTGGATTCATGCATCACAGGAAGCAGAAATGCAAGTGCCCAGTGTCTGCCAATACTGCTCAAATCATTTGTAATGAAGGAGCATGCAAGCTTGGAAGAAAGATGCAATTTTTTCATAGCCACTTCATAACCTTGGCTTTTTTGCAGGAGCCATACATAACAGTGACAATGATAGTGAGCTGTTACACAGGTTATATGAATGGTATACAAAGAATTCATTGTTGTATTTAGGGCATTTAGCCTTGTGTTGGTGTTGAGAACACAGCTAAACTTTCTTCTATACTTGGAAATAAATGTTGGATTGTCTGACCAACTACTGTATAATAGAATAGGGATGGGCGGATTTGTCCTGTTTCGTTTTGCCAAAAATTTGCCGCCGGCAAAATGACGCTGACGCCCATTAATGTCTAGCGAAATTTTTTGACGCGCACCTTTGTTATTTTGACGCACAACGCCATACAAGTCTATGGGCATCATTTTTTCGGCGAAACAAGGCAACAAAAAATTCGCCCATCCATATTATTCACCAGACAAAGTAACAAAACTGTTTCTCACAATGTTCAGATATCTCTTGTACGATCAGGTAAAGAGGCTGAGATGAATTCATTGACTATATTTATTCCCATTATGCTGCCAGCCTGCAGTAATATTTCAATTAAAATCATACAATTAAAGGGTTTGGTCACCTTTGAGTTAACTTTCAGTATGATGGAGAGAGCAGTATTTTTAGAAAATTTGCACTTGGTTTTCATCTTTTATTTGTAGGTTTTGAGTTATTTAGCTTTTTATTCAGCAGCCAGTTTGCAATTGTATCAATCTGGTTGCTAGGGTCTGAATTACCCTAGCAACCAATTTCAGTAAGAGACTAGAATATGAATAGAGACTGAATAGAAAGATGAGTCATAAAAATCAGAGTATTTCTCAAGCTTTACATTGACTAGTGTAAGACCAAGTGTAAAAAAAACAGTATTTACATTAAAAATGCTGTGTACATTTATTTTCTGCATTTGCCCTTTTCTTCACACCGTTTACAGTATATTGAAATGTTCTTGTCACCAGAATTTTTTACACTTTAAGCTGGACAGCTTTTAGCTGCCAATTTTTTTGGTTCATTAAAATTTCCATTTGATGTAAAAATCTGTGGACGGAATTTTTTTTTTATCACATGGATTTTAATCAATAATCAATAGGTTCCTAAGGATATTTGAAAATAGAACCAAAAATTGTCACGGAAAAATGCAATCTCAAATTTTAATCAATAGGTTCCTTTGTGAGTGTGTCCCTGTAAAGATGCGTTTTAGACGTTTTCAGTTACGGTTAGACCTGGGCAGACTACTATGAAGTACTCACTCTGGAAGACTGGTATATGTTTATAGGGAATGTAAATAAGCTATGGTTTTGTTCTACATTGTTCACCACTTGTATTTGTATATATATAACAATAGTGATGTGCGAATTTATTCAGCAGGCGCAAATTCCCGCGATTCGCCGCCGGCGTAAAAAAAAAATGGACACCAGCATCAAAAACGAGAAGCCAGCGCCTTTTTTGCAAATTTTTAGCTGTTTCGCAAATTTTGTGGGAAATTCGCAAATTTTTCTGTGAAACGAAAAGCCCCAAATTCGCCCATCACTATATAACAATATTCAGAGACAAGTTTTGCTGTTTGCCTAGAATTCCTATACACAACAGTGTTTCATGCAGTGGGAAATCCAATCCAACTGAGCTTGATGTTGTTGTTTTATATTTGTTTCTGTGTCTGCAAAAACAGGCAAGTTGCTTGTCTGTGGTCCCACAAGATCCAATAGATTGAAGTCCTATGTATGCACCTGAGGCGCAGGTAGAGATCATGTTTAGCTTTCGGTCATAAGGCCGGAATTAAAGAATTATAAAATCTCGTTTGGGCCCCTGAGGTGCAGGTTAGTTGGTTAATGACTTGCCTTTACATGGGAACAAAGTTTAATTTCCTGCTTCTGACTTTAGTGTCTTAACCAACTAAGCCATTCCCTTATTTTAGAACTTGCTGCTCAATAAGAGCTTACATGGAGACAGTACTTTTCTATATACTTTTTCTTTCATAGGCATATTTTATCTCTTGGGTGAGAAAAGTTATTTCTACACATTGTGTGTTAGTTCAAATGCTAATACTGGAAGTCCTCAGTGACATTGTCACATTATAATGTCATATATCATATAAAGTGGAGCACTGGAGGTGACAAAAATGTCAACTTGCCATGAACAATGCTCTGTAATTATCACCATGTCATCTTTAAAGTTAATAAACCATACGCTTCCGAATCGATCATCGGAATAGAACTACAAGAGGACATCTGGCTGACAGGTTTGCAACAACTGTTATAGCAACAATATATGAAATCTAAGTTTCCTTATCCAGCTGCTTGGACTAAGCTTTATGGATTAGTCAACACTCTCCAAGCAGTGCAGAGATGAATGAATATCTTACCATGGATTTCACTTCCTTTGTTCAGCTCATGTTTTCTCATTACTAACTTATATATACATTGTCTCCTGCGGAAAAGCAACATGTTGCAACAAAGCGTGCGGTGAATGCAAAATATCAAAAGGAAGGGGAAAAAAGATAAAAAGTGGAAAAATTAATCCTAAAATGATTTGGAGAAATAGATGCAATAAGAGGCGAAAATATAGTCAACATAGGGTTACCAGATTGTTGGAAAATGTAGGAACATGTTGTAGAAAATCCAGCTACAAGGGCTGCACTAATTGCAATTTAATTTAAGTGAAGTCAAAGTAGACCAACAACATCAAGATTTTTCAAAATTTAAACTAGCGCCAGCTCCATTGCCAAAGCTCATGTGGCAGATGTGCTTTTTGGGTAGAACCATGCAAAATATTAAGTTCTTCTGTTTCAGAACAAATCAGTTGCTACATTTAATGGGGAAGCCTGTGAGAACCTACAAGCTCCAGCCCAATCAACTCATACTATAAAGCTTAGACAGCTGTATACTTCTGCTTACTAATCCCAAATGCTTCCATCTCTACCCACTTTTAGTAAACTCTGCTCCCAGAATCATCATACAACCGAATAAGAGAAAACCAACTCCTCTACTTTTATATCTTTCTGTTAAGCACAGAATAACAAAATATTATTTTCCACACTTTAGAACCTTTTCTACTCTGCATTACATGCTTTATATGTTTCCACATGTTCTGTATTTTTGCTCAATATTCCTCATCATCCATACCTTATGCTGCTCTTACCTTAAAACTTTCTTTTAGGTTGTCACTTTACTTTTGGAATTCCATCTCTGAATTTCTCCATAAGAAGCCCAGCCTCAACTGAAGTCAAAGCTTAGCAGTGCTTTAATTAGAAGTAGGAAGACATACACAAGGCTACTTAATCATTGAGTAACTTTCTGGTATTGTCCAGGACAACGTACACAAAATGTTCCTTAACTTTGCAATGCAATCTAAAATCGTCAAGGGGTCCTTTTATGAATTTGTTTTACTACACTATCGTATTTTATATAAGTAAATTTAAAAGAGTCTATGGGGCAGATTCACTAACTTCGAGTGAAGGATTCGAATGAATTTCGAAGTATTTTTTGGGTACTTCGACCATCGAATTGGTTAAATTCGTTCGAATTCAAACGAAATCGAACGAATCGAAGTAAAAATCGTTCGACTATTCGACCATTCGATAGTCGAAGTACTTTCCCTTTAAAAAAAACTTCGACCCCCTACTTCGGCAGATAAAACCTACCGAAGTCAATGTTAGCCTATGGGGAAGGTCCCCATAGGTTTGCTAACCTTTTTTTGATCGAAGGATTTTCCTTCGATCGTTGGATTAAAATCGTTCGAATCGTTCGATTCGAAGGATTTAATCGTTCGATCGAACGAAAAATCCTTCGATCGATCGCAGGATTAGCGCTAAATCCTTCGACTTCGATATTCGAAGTCGAAGGATTTCAATTCGAGGGTCGAATTTCGAAGTATTTTTAACTTCGAAATTCGACCCTTAGTGAATCTGCCCCTATGTGTTGTTGGTTGAAGTCTCTCTCTCTTATTTTTAACTATCTGATTTCCTTTCCGTCTTGTGCATTGTTTGCAGACATATTCAAATCAGCTACTAATCAGTATGGGATTACCTCTCCCGAAATCCATTAACTAGAAGGATCCGAATTACAGGAAGGTCATCTCCCATAAGCACATTTTAAGCAAATCATTAAAAATATTTTTTTATTTCCTTTTTCAATGTAATATTAAAACAGTACCTTGTATTTGATCCCAATAGAGCTGCATGGATCTGTATTGGTGGCACAACTAGACTTGATGTTAATTTTTTTTTAAGCAGAATTAAGGTATGGAGATCCAAATCTATATCTGTATACATCTTTGTATTAGGTACTAGTAGACTAGTCTTATGATTGAATTGAATGATGCTGATGTCAGTAGCTGTCCATGGTACTGTAGTACCATGGACAGCTACCAGCATCAGAGCCAGTCAATGCAATCATAAGACTAGTCTACTAGTACCTACTACAGAGATGTGTGCAGTAACTGATGATGTTTTATAATGTTCTCTATTAATGCAGCAGCAATCATGCAAACAAAAATGTACTTTTCCCTTAATGTTAATGTTTGTCTGGTTTAACCTTGTTTCCAGGACCCATGCCAGCAAAGGAGAAGAAACTTGGGATAGAGATAACATTAATCGGGGAATGCAATATTGGTCTCTAACAGGAAAATCGTTTGCAATTCATTCTCAATTTTACCTTTGAGAACACTTTGCCCCTCACTTGACAATATGATATCGATTGTGAGTTTTATAGATTGCGACAGTGCGCAGTGTTTGTAATAAAGCTTCTGAATAGAAAAGTTGTTACAAAAGTTTATGCCACCTTTTAGCAGGTCTGATAGGTTTGCAATGCACAATTAAGATTTGCAATGCAATAAAAGTCTAATGGCAAATATTACACTGTGATGTGCAAATTGTTATTCTTATCTGTGTTAAAATTAGCAAAGAAAACAAATATGAATACATTTTCCCCTAAGAGTCTCTAAAAGTGGACCAGAAATAAAGATTAGAGTTTGACTCCCAGCTAGCAATGATTACTTCATTTTTATTATGCCCGCAAATAAACTATTGACTTGAAGAAATGATGAAACATTTTGCTATGCCTTTTAGACATTCAAATAAAGAATTTCCATTCTTGCCAGCCCATCGCCTAGATATTTTACATATCATGTTAATCTGATGCTTTCAAAAACAAATAACGATGGGTGAATAAATTCGCCAGGCGTCAAATTTTTTTGACGTATATATCAGTATAGTCATGTGCAGAAAAATTGTTGCTCGTCAAAATTATTCAGACGCCCATTAACTTTAATGCATTTGGACAAAATAGGCGCGCGTTTAAAAATTGATGCAGCACGTCAAAATGAACGTGCATCAAAATCATTTTGACACCCATTGACTTCAATGCGTTTCGCGAATTTTTCTTGAATTTCGATTTCGCTAATTTTTCCACTAAGCAAAACAACAAATTCACCCATCACTAAAAACATGTATTTCCCATCATGCCTAGCCAGCTCTCACCTCAAGCAGAGTGCAAAAAAAATAGAATTGTGCAAATAGCTGCAGGCATCTGCACTTTGTTTGGCAGTATTAAATTCAAGAGAGGTAAATGAGGGGAGGCATGTAGATACCACCTCTCCTGCACTGTAACTTGTGCTTCATTCAAGGGTTAGCGGGTACAGCCTGCATCTGGGCTCTGCCCTAATCCTTTATCTAAAGCAGTCTGTAAGGAGAGGATGGGGTGTGCCTCCTGCTGTTTGCTATGTATTTTTGACCTGAAGGGCAGCAATCCCAAGGCACAAGTGCTGTGTAAATAAGCACTAAGAGGCACACTCTTGTACCCCAAGTGCACTTGCAACCCCAGGTCATAAACGACCTCTTTCCCAACAGATTAAGGACAGGCCACAAGCCTTATATTCTTTATACAAACAAATCTCATGTAATTTCCAACCCTGAAATTCTTTCCTGTAACCTTTTTGTGAAGATGCCAAAGTCATCTATTCATTTTTATAGCGGCCTGTGTTTATGGTTATTAGAGTGGCCGAAGCCAATGAGTACACTTTTGTTCTTGTCAAAAAAATTCATTTACAATGATATTACTGTTATCTTCAAATGCAGGTGTTAATTACATCTCCAATCATAGTCATATTATTATTTTGTAGGTATCCAGTTACTGAATGCAAACATTGATTTTATCGTTGCCTCTGAATTACAGATTAAGGAGATTCGCAATTACTAAACAGGAAACACTGAATAGTACATTAACACATGGAAATATTAGCATATAGATGAAAGGAAGTGAAAGTTTATTAACAGCATCATAGGGGAGATATGCAAAGTAAGAAGAGAACTTTTTCACAAAGCGGCATTTTACAATGAATTTGAATCAAAGGTGAGAAAGTTCTGTGACACAGGAATATATTTTTTGAGGTATGTCTCTCTCTTTCTGTCTTTCTTCAATATTGTTGCATTTTATGCAAATGTACTCTAATAGGGGCAAGAATAATACATTATCAATTACAGCGTTGTGCAATATGTTGGCGCTGTATAAATACATGTTAATTGTAATAATACTGTACACATGAAGTAGGCACAGCTTGCTAGGGTAATTGCACTGAATAGTCCTGATGCTGGTAGCTGTCCATGGTGCTGCAGTACCATGGACAGCTACCAGCAGCAGGGCCATTCAGTGCAATCATATATCTAGCAAACTGCACCTATTACAGCTATAGGACCTGTTATCCAGAATCCTCAGGACCAGGGGCTATCTGGATAAGGGATCTTTCCATACTTTACACCATAATTATCATTTAAATTTTAATTTAACCCAGTAGAATAGTTTTGCCTCCAATAAAGATTAATTTGCACAGTATTAGGTAATATTTTATTATTATAGAGAAAAAATAAATCATTCATAAAAATTCTGAATTAGTTGCTTAAAGTGGGTCTATGGGAGATAGACCCACTTTTTGTGAACAATGGTGCTTTGGTATGCTAATGGAAAGATTAAGGGGCACATTTACCTAGGGTCGAATATCGAGGGTTAATTAACCCTCGATATTCGACTGCCAAATTGAAATCCTTCGACTTCGAATATCGAAGTCGAAGGATTTAGCGCTATTCGTTCGATCAAACGATCAAAGGAATCGAACGATTCGAAGGATTTTAATCCATCGATCGAAGGATTATCCTTCGATTAGAAAAACCTTGTAAAGCCTATGGGGACCTTCCCCATAGGCTAACATTTGGCCTCGGTAGTTTTTAGGTGGCGAACTAGGGGCTCGAAGTTTTTTTTAAAGAGACAGTACTATTTTTCCTCTATTTTCCTCTATTCCTTCACTCGAGCTTAGTGAATGGGCCCCTAAATGTATTAAATGAGTTAAGATTAGGGATGGGTGAATTTGACCTGTTTCGTTTCGCCAGAAATGTCGCTGTCGCCCATTAAAGTCTACGGGAATCAAAAAAATGTTGTTACGCGGCGAAATTTTCTTTTTTTTTTTTGACGTGCGTACTTTTTTTTTGTCCCACTACGCCATACAAGTCTCTGGGCGTCATTTCCACGGCAAAAAAAGGCGAAAAAATTCGCCCATCCCTAGTTAAGATGACTTTAGATAACACAGTTTCTTCAATTAATCCCGAGTCATGACGCATTTAATCCAAATGGCTTCATCTGTATTATGATCCTTTACATTTAGTGATGGGCAAATTTGTCCCATTTCGCTTCTCCAAAAAATTAGTGAATTTCCCCTGGAAAATGTGCAAAACTCTAATTTTGACGCCTGTGTCAATTTTGACGCCCATGTCAATTCTGACGCTTGCGTCAATTTTGATGCTGACGTTAAAGTCAATGGGCATCCAAATAATGTTGATGCACAATGGTTTTGATGCACATGACCTTTCCACCGCACGTGCAAAATTTTTTGACGTCAGTGACTTTTCGTGGCAATTTCACAGATTTATTAGTCAGTGGCAAAATGTGTATTCGCCCTTCGAAATTTATTCGCCCATCACTATTTACATTTACTGTGGCAGCAGCAAGCAAGCAAACAATAAAACCCCAAGGCCAAAATGTAGTGCCAATAAAGCAAACAATAACATATTTGTGTTGCTGTAAGTCACATACGTATGGTGCTTTTACTCCAAACCCTACAAAGACCCCTTAGAACTGATTAGAGACCTTTTTGCATAATCACTTCTGCAGCCAAGGCAAATGTCTGACCAACTGACATGCCCAACCCCACAAAATACTCTCTCTGATATTAATGGGATGTCAGAAACTGGTGGAGAGATAGCATTCTCTGCAGGTTTAGCGCAACCCTGTTACAAGGTCAATGGGTAGAAATTTTGTTCTATGCCATACATTCTTTATGAGCTTATTAGGTGTAAAGTGTATAAAGTGTCTGTTAGAACAAGGACAAAGTCCAGAAAAGTTTTGCGCTATGGTGGAAAATAGCCTGCAATCAAGGAAGAAGTTAGCAGTGTTGTGATGTGTCCATTAGGAACAAAGTGGGAATGAGTCAGCACTGGGGGTTGTTCATCTTCCAAACACTTATTTCAGTCTAGTTGTTTTCAAATTTTGTTCTAGAAATAACGACTTTTTTGAATTGTTTTCCTTTTTTTTTACCATTTTTTAAATTTTGCATTGTGTCTCTCGTGTTTCAATTGGGCAGCTCAATAATCCAGGTGCAGATTCTGAACTGTTACAGTTTTGCAATATTTAGTTGATACAATTCTCAGGAGCACCTGTGTAATATTAGCAACTCTTATATCAGTTGTAACAGCTGCCTTTAATGAAACTCAGGGATTCTGTTCAGCAGGGCAAATGTATCAACAGCATGTTTACCAACATTGAAGATAAATATCTCCGGGGATCTCTGGAGATGTTACCAATAGCAACCAATCAAATCTTTGTAAATTTGTAATTTGTAGGTGACTGTTTAAATCTAATTGATGATTGGTTGCCATGGACAACACCTCCACAGATCTCCAGAGATATTTATCTCCATTGTTAGTAAACATGCCTCAATTTAAATGTATCAATTTAAAACAGATACAGAGTCTGCAACTCCTCTCCCCACTTGCTTCAAAAAGACTTAAGAAGGTGGAAATTGAAACGTTTACATTCAATATTAGAAAACAGTGACAAATAGAAAATATTCAGTAACTGGAAAAGCCTGTATTTCTGGTGAACAAATTGAAAACAACTGAACTGAGAAAAAGTGTTTGGAGGGTGAACAACCCCTTTAATGCAGAGATCTTTAAAAGGGGATCCCCTTCTGTCTTTGTATATAAATACAGTATATAATGAAAAATGCACCTCCTATTATAAAATATAAGAATATTAGAAGTCACTATGGGGCCCATTTACTTAGCTAGAGTGAAGGAATAGAATAAAAAACACTTTGAATTTCGAATGATTTTTTTGGCTACTTCTACCATCGTATTGGCTACTTCGACCTTCGACTACGACTTCGACTTCGAATCGAACGATTCAAACTAAAAATCGTTTGACTATTCGACCATTCGATAGTCGAAGTACTGTCTCTTTAAAAAAAAATTCGACCAAGTACTTCGCCACCTAAAACCTACCGAACATCAATGTTAGCCTATGGGGAAGGTCCCCATAGGCTTTCTAGCAATTTTCTGATCGAAGGAAAATCATTCGATGGATGGATTAAAATCGTTCGATTCGAAGGATTTAATCGTTCGATCGAACGATTTTTCCTTCGATCAAAGTAATTGCGGTAAATCCTTCAACTTCGATATTCGAAGTCAAAGGATTTTACTTTGACGGTCGAATATCGAGGGTTAATTAACCCTCGATATTCGACCCTAAGTAAATGTGCCCCTATGTGTTTATATAGCTAGTTTATCTATGTGTGTGTGCATTTTTCATATAGGTTTTATACTGCATTTGTTAACAACACATCCTGCAAACATCATGTTGAACTCACTTTCGCACTGCAATGGGAGACTTATTACGATCTGATGCTTGGTCCCTCCAGTGGGGATATGTGTTTGATATGGTTATCATGAAATGTATTTGCTCCAGATTCTTTCAAAAAGAAAAAAAACTCAACACAAAATGAATTAATCAGACGCTGCCTTGATTCCGCTCACATGCTTTGTGGGATCCAAATTGTAAATAATTCATGTCACCTTTTTCTGATCCCTTTTCTCAGTTGAAGGTAATTTAAAATGTCATTACTGTACTTACACCACAAGCTCACCTGAGCAACTAATGACAACCCAGCCCTTCAGCTAAAGAATGGCCACCTTTATAGGACCAATGGGATATAATTTATTCAGTCCTGGATACATGTTTGAATTATGTAATTGATTTATTTAGGGTCTGAATTCCACCTCTGTGGCACCCGTATTCTGTAGAATTACTACATGATCCCAACTAATTAATAATTAATCATTATTGGAAGCAAAAACAGCTTATTGGGTTTATTTAATGTTTACATGATTTTCTAGTAGGCTTAAGGTATGAAGATCTAAATTATGGAAAGATCCATTATCCGGAAAACCCAGCTACAGGTCCCATACCTGTATTTTAAGATAAAGGCAAATATTAAGCTGATAATACAAATCAGATTGTATGATGTGATGGTAAATATTCTCAGATGGAGGGCACTCTAATATAAAGTATATGCAATATTATTAACTTATGGGTGCAAATAAATCCCAAAAGAAGCCCCCATATAAGGCCAAACACAGAATAATGTTAGCAAAAAAGGGCCTGCACTCCAAATAAATAGATAGACCAAGTGCTATTTGAATAGTCATATATTTATATATTTAAAAAGAAATACATGCATAATACAGGGCAAAAACATGCCAGAAGATATCACAGAAAATCAATTATACATACCACTTAAAATATGGTCAAATATGGTGATATCTTCTGGCATGTTTTTTGCCCTGTATTATGCATGTATTTCTTTTTAAATATATAAATATATGACTATTCAAATACCACTTGGTCTATCTATTTATTTGGAGTGCAGGCCCTTTTTTGCTAACATTATATTGCATGATGTGATGGTATCAGGTGGGGACTTAAGAAATAAAACACCCCAATTTGCTTGTTTAAATATAGAAGGTTCTTGTATGTACTAATAGTGACAGAAAACTGCAGTGGATAGGACCAAAGGCATTTTTGGTAATTGAAGTCATCGATTTATTTAGGCAGTCTACAAGATTGAAAATAGATAGAAAATACATAGGGCATATTGCCAAAAGCAACAGGTTTTCAGTTTAGCATCAAATGACTCCAGATGGAACTGTCAGCATTTCTTATTCACTTATTTATCCACCTGTCGTTAGGTGGTAAATCCCAAGAAACTGCCATGTTGGGAGTCCTTGAAGACAAATGCTGGGAGCTTCTCTTGGAACAAAAGTTCTCCCCTGTAGAATCGAGTTTGTTTTGATGCATTACTTAATTATACTGCACAATAATCCTAAAAAAATTGTCAACATGCAAATGTTATCCAGAAAACCCCAGGTCCCGAGCATTCAGTATAATAGGTCCCATACCTGTCGTTGAATTAGTACCACAGTTCTATCACTTAAACAGGTAATGGTATGATTTTGATGCAAATATAATTGTTTATTGTACAGTAAATTGGTAGAGAAAATGACTTTTTTTCTCAGCTTATCATATTTATTATGATTATCCCAACATATTTGTCAGAAAATGAAAATCATTATATCATTTTCTTTGGACACAATATTATTGTTCATCTGTTGTTTATTCACTTGAAGCAAAACTGGGAATGTCGTTTTCAACATAATGTATATATGATTCTCCTCTATACCTCAATATCATTCAGCCAGCATGTTCCATATTTAATTAAAATCGTAATTAAAGTGTTCCTTTATTTACAGATCTTCACACTTTGTACTGGATGTGTTAATTATCTTCTCTGTCTGACGAAGAATCTGATTTCAGGCATCAGTTGCACATGATGTCAGTGTCACACCGATAAGAACAAAGCACTGGGAAATAAATTAGGAATTAATTTAACCCCACAATTCTTGCTTAACATGATGCAAAAAGGATTTGTTTAATATTTTCTCTCTTTATCATTATAAGGAAGTTCTTAGATATCAATGTATTTGTCTTTCAAATTACCATTATAGTTGTAGAGGGATCTATCAAGAAAGTCAAATACACAATTTAATTAGGCTATGTTGAAAGGAATATTTTCCCAAATATGATCTAAGTAGGTGGGCAACTTACAGGCACCAACAGAAGGATAATCATCACTGCTGTATATCTATATCGAGTCAGATGATTTGCAACTGAGAGAGGATTCTTTCAGAAAGAATTCAGGGAGGGCATTCTAAATGTAAGGAGCAGCAAGATAGAAAGGTTCAAGGTGGGAAATAGCAGAATAAGTGGGTTGTGTGATCAGATGTGACTCTGAGAGGAAGGGAGTCAGCCAAGAATGAGACAAAAGAATAAAATAATATATTGAGGTTCAGAAGAATGAAGGTCTTTCAAAGTCACGAGAAGCAACTTATTCTTTGCTTTATAAGAAGCCAAGATAATGATTTCAGAAGTGGAAGGGCCTATATTTTCTTAGATGAGAGGTTGAGAATGATTGCAACAGAAATGAATACAGACTGCAGGGGGAGAGGTGTGACTTAAAGCAGAATTCATCCCTTTAACAACAAAAAAACCCATACCCCCCACCCCATGTAGACCCCCCTCCCTCCTCCCCCCAGCCTAACTCCCCCTGGCCCCATATTTTATACTTACAGATTTTGGCATCAGAGTTCCATGCATCCATCTTCCAGGTCTCCGTGCCTTCTTCTGCCGCATCGGCAATTTCCGTAAGTTTCGGCGCATGCGCAGATGTCACAAAGGGCAAATTGGTCCAACTACACATGCGCCGACATGCCGATCTCTCACTCAGCTTGCTGAAGACAGAAGGCTGCGTTGAACTCCGATGCCAGAATCTGTGCAGAGGGGTAAGTATAAAGTATGGGGCATTTCCCCAGGGGGGAGGGGCAGTTAGGCTGGGGGGAGGAGGGAGGGGGTCTAACTGGGGTGGGGGGTACAGGTTTTTTGTAAAAGGCTTGAATTCTTTTTTAAGGAAGTCAGTTAATACCAAGTTGATGTGGTATTATAAAGAGTGAGCCAGGAAGGTAACAGAGGAGGTGGATAAAAGGTGATCTTTATAGAACAATATGACAGCCATATGTACAAAGAGAGGGTGGAAGAGCTGAGTGACAAGCACTTCAAAAAAATTAAGGCTGGAGAGCTAGAAATATGTTTTAATCAACAATGGGAGAATTCATACTCCACCCAAGCATCCAGTGGTCTGTGAGAGAAAGTAAGAACAACATGACCAAGTGCAGCCTCAGTGGAAGTATCTTCCTGGGGAAACCAAGTTTCTTCCCCAAGCGTAAATGGCTTTGTTAATTAAACAGCAGATGTTGCACACACCCCTTTCTGGCCACATACCCCTCCCCCACCTCTTGTAATCCTCTCACCACCCTACTGACTTTACTTCTTCTGGTCCCTTTGTGGTCACTTCAACTGGTAACTGGGCAGTAGGGATGTCGCGGACTGTTCGCCGGCGAACTTGTTCGCGCGAACATCGGCTGTTCGCGTCCGCCGCAAGTTCGCGAACGTCGCGCAACGTTCGCCAATAGGCGTTCGCGTCAAAATCGTTCGACCATTCGACCATTCGAACGGTAAAATCGAAGGATTTTCGTTCGAATCGAACGATCGAAGCCATTGGATTGAATGAAATCATTCGATCGAATGGCTTCAATCATTCGATTCGAACGAAAATCGTTCGATCGAACGATTAAAATCCTTCGATCGTTCGAATCGAACGATTTTCGGATGTTCGAAGTTCGCGAACTGTTCGCGAATTGTTCGCATTTTTTGCCGGTGTTCGCGAACGGCGTTCGCGAACACATTATCGGCGTTTCGCTACATCCCTACTGAGCAGACAGGAGGGAGATTCATATGACAATCTTTGTCACCATAGGCCTGGGCCTTTGTGGCCTGACCACAAGTCAGGGCCTGGAGATAAAACAGGAAAAACTGTGAGATGAGGTGACTGCATCCTTGTATTTGGAGTAGAAAAGTATAACAAAAAGCTGTATAGCATATATGAACTAGAGTTTGTAGACATAAGGCATCCAGGGATGAAGATTAGAATAATCAATCAGTCAATTGGAGGGTTAAAAGACGATATTACCTTAGGGGGCACTGTGAATAAAAGAATTACAGACATGAGTAATTTTGACATTGCTGTTTTGGAGCACGTAAATTGTAGTAGTATTAAATCCTCAAAGGAGTATTGCTGGAGCAGATGGTTAAGTTCATCAGCAGTATATATTTTAAGATGTTAATCAGTTGAGGTATTCCAGTAGCAGGCAGACAGATACCAGAGAACTCTGTAGTGACTCTCCTTGTTTAACTCCTTGTTAAACTCATCTAAATCACTTAGGAATGAAACAGAAATGTCATTATCTTATTGTCATTGCTTTATGTTATCAAATAAAGCTCAACTGTGTGTAAGTATTCACAATACTTTCAATGTAGCTTTGAATATTGGTCAAAAAACGCCTACTGGGGGACTTGATTTTAAAGGAGAACTAAAGCTTAAGTAAAGAAGTAGGTAGAAATATTGTACATTATATTTTGGCTTCTGTACCAGCCCAAGGCAACCACAGCCCTTTAGCAGTAAAGATCTGTGTCTCCAAAGATGCCCCAGTAGTTCCCCATCTTCTTTTCTGCTGGTTCACTGCACATTCTCTGTGCTGCTGGCACTCACTGAGCTTAGGGACCGACTCACAATATACAGTACACATAGAATAGTAATACCACACTATACAGCTGATTAGTTATTAATACAGATAATTACTACATGGCGGCACAGAAACCAGTGCAATTAGCATCAGAATTGAATAATCAGCCTTGTAGCATCAGCTTATATTAAAGATCAACCTCATTCTCTGCTTGATAATTTGTGACGACCCCTAAGCTTAGCTTCTCAACAGCTGCTCAGAGCCCACTGAGCATGTGAGTGTCACAGACACTTTCCAAGATGGTGACTCCCTGTGACAAGTTTGAAGTCCTGGATCATTGCTGCTATTGAGAAGCTGCAACTTTAGGCTGGTGCAATAAGTTCACTATACAAAATATGCTATTTTTAGCCACATTAATTTTTAGGGTTTAGTTTTCCTTTACATGCACTACAAAGCATTTTAGATTTTACACTGTGCAGTGCTAACAGTAAAACATTTATAATTAGTAGTGTAACTACCATGAGGCAGATACTGTGACTGCTGTGGTGGGGGGGCCTAGGGTTGTAGGATTAGCTGCATGGTTGATCATAATGTCGTTGGTTTGTCATTATGTCCTTTCTGTATAAGCAAATGAGCCACCGACTTCATGCCCCCTCTGGATGCAGTGCCACCAAATGCAAGCAATGTTGTATTCAAAGTGAGATATTCATATTGTCAAAGGTGCCAGTGCAAACATATGTCTCTCGGGTTTCAGCTTATGGGGCAATGTGCAAAATGCAAAAAACAAGGCGATTTTTTTCTAACTTTTCACATTGCCTCTGTTTTTTATTCGAGGCCTAATTGAATTTGCAAAGTTAAATGAGTTGGGTCTCCAGCCTGTGGATCCAGGGCTCCTGACATTGGGCAGTCACAATGCCTTTATTCACTTAGTCTAAATTGCACATGTAAAATGGGTCTCAGGTATAAAACATGCTATTTAACCCTTCTTCCACTTTTTGTCAGATGCTGGAGTCATGTCATCTCTGTAGGCGTAACTCTTACGCCTACAGAGATTACATTGGGACTTGGGCTGTGTCATCTGCCACTTGGGTGCCACTACTGTAGCATTTTTAGAACTGGACCGGAACAGATTAAAACAGGAACAGGTTCACACATGGATTTAGACAGGATTCAGAGTGGAACAAGACATGGCAGCCTAAGCATACTGTATGTCTAAGTAGGAGTTTGTGCAAGTAAATAGATCCTACAAATTGGAGACATTTCTTAGAACTTGCTTCCATCTCCGCTTAGGATATTTTGGCACCATTTTGGCGTGTGGTATTACATTGCAACCATCCTGTTGACACAGAGCCCAAGCAAAAAGACAGATAATAGTTTGACAGTCTGACAGAGATGTATCATTGGAATTGTGAGAAAAGCAGCCCAAACATGCTGAACTGTATTGATACTAAGGGTTACAGAATAATGCCATAAACTCCTTACAGCTGCAAGAAAAACTGTCATTGCAGAAAGTGTCAGTTCATACAATTGAAGAAGTTTATATTCTGAACACAGATTTTGAAAAATGAGCTACATGACCCGCTTGAACCAAAAGGAGCCAATTCAAACTGAATAAAAATGATTAGGTTTTAACAAAATGGGAAATAAAACTGAAAAGATATTATCTGCAAAAAACTGTTATTTGAAAGAAAAAAAAATAATATCCTGGTCTCTACTGAAACATGATGTATATTGAAATTCAGCTTATGTTACAAAATTGTCCTTTTGTTTGTCTTCCCTTCATGGCACAGGTTTTCCATTAGTAAAAATCCAATTTTATTCCATTTAAATGTGTCACTCCTTTAACTACGGCGAGATGTTTATTACATTGTGCTGCTAAAGCCATTATTATATTTCAGCCCAATAAAGCCAAGACATTTAACCTCTTTAGAAGACTGAGGTGATCTGCTTATTACTGTCGCAATTCACATCTCTGCTCACAATATGCTACAAGAATATGAATAGCATCTGTATTCTTTGCCTCTACAGTTTTGACAAGATGCTACTTTTCTTTTTCTTGTTACATGGTAATGGCAGCTAAGGCTGAAGTCTTTTGTTAGAAATGTATCCAATTGTTATGCTGGAAAGGGAGGCAATGAGGCAAACTTTAAATTAAAGATTATATATATATATACTGTATATATATATATATATATATATATATATATATATATATATATATATATATAGATATATATATATATATACATAAAGCAATGAATAATGTTAATAATAAAGACCACCATGGACTTTATTATCTGCTTGTTATTAAGACATGTTATTTCATGGAGGGTGAGTTGGTTGTATTCATATCTGGTGATGGGCGAATCTATTCGGCAGGCGAGAATACGCTGCAAATTTCCACGTTTTGCCACTGGCGAATACATTTGCGAAACTGCTGCGAAAAATTTGCTGTGGCAAAAAAATTGATGCCGGCGACAATTTTGACGCCTGTGTCATTTTACACGCACCCATTGACTTTAATGCAATTGGACAAAATAGGCGAACGTCAAATTGTCGCCGGCGTCAAAATTGTTGCAAAAATTCACGTTTCACAAATTTTTTGCCATTTTGTGAATTTCGCAGGAAATTCACAAATAATTCGGCGAAGAAAAATGGGACAAATTCGCCCATCACTGTTCATATCTACAAGGCGTTCCTCTGCTCCAGAAGATATCAGAATACCTAGCACTTGGACACATCGCTTTATTCATTATTTAGAATTTATCTGCTATAGGCTTGTTCTAAAATGTCCCCAAAACAGGCTCAGATAAAAGATAAAAATGGACAACCAGACTGGTGGAGATTGAAATGATTCACCTGGTACCCCAGGCTAGTGCTCCTTTTAGTAGAAAACTGCACTGGCCCAGCTTCTTTCCTTTCTTCACGTGAGTGCATGCACCAAAGAGTTAGAAGCCAGATATTAATGAAAAGGCCAGCTTTCTCATTCTCCTGTACATGAAGTGGATTTGAATGAAAGAAAAAGAGTTTAAATGGATTGCTCACTTGCAAGAACCGCAGGTCTGTGCTGTTCTCTACTTAAAGCTGCATTGGCCTGGGGTATCAGGTAAGCGATTACAATCCCTGGGGGGTACCCTAACATTTGGGATCTCCCTTGGATTGGAGCTTTCCTTCTCCTTTACGTTCAAACAACCACATTTCCAATCATAATTTGCTCAGAATTAAGCAACATTTGATCAAATTTAATGGTAAATCTATTTGTGACTTTATTGCTGCATACAGTCATTGGCAGAATGGATGAATAGTGTCATTGGCGGGGTTCTATTATGCTGGTTACTGCTAAAAAATCAACAGATCTAATCCATAATTGTCCAGTATGGCTAATGTTGTGTTTAGACCAATGACCATTGGTTTTCCTCTGGCCACATACACTTAGGTTGAGAGTAAAGCAATAGGTACATACACTACCATAAGAATGCAAGAAGAAGACCCCATAGTCTCCTACTGGGTTAATTTAAGTCACATGTCTTTAAATGAGAGTCAAATTATGGAAAGTAATTAACTTGTGAATGTTGCCAAGAATAATTAGTAAACATCTTCATAACACTGCATTTCTGCACAATTTTCCTATAAACATGTCCATAGAAGAAAAACAGTAATTGGGAGTGCAAAATAGAAGCTTCAAGGCTGAAGGTGCAGAACAACTTCCAGTAATGTTAAAGAGTCTAGCTAGATGACTGCGGGGAAGATTGTTCGTCAAAGGCAAAAGTAGGGTTAGGCATAACAAGCCAGCGACATGCTGCAATATGACATTTTTACTTTTTCATTAGATTGCACAGCTAATTAAGCAAAAAAAATAAAGAAGGCTGCAGTACATTTCACACAGTTAGTCATTAGCTGATCACATCGCAATTCCCTAAGGATTATAAAATGTATAATTGTTATTAATGTGTCTTAGTGGTGCTATAAAATCTTAAAAACTGTGTAAGTCGATTCTTTTTTTTCATTATAAATTGATATTTGTATTAACCCATTGTAAAAAAAAAACCAGCATGGCAATAAAAGTAGTAATGAAAGAAGAATTCTAAAGGCTAGTTATCATGAAATGAAAAGATATGCCAATACATACAGTTATTAGAAATTTTGGAGCCAGAGTAATAGTGGCCAGTTGACTCACTGCATAGCCATTCTTAAAACCAAGTGCCAGGAGTTTCTCCACAGATAAGGAGGAAGGAGGTTCCTGTTCTGTAGAGCTTACAGTCTAAATGATTAATCAACTTATGGATATAAATAGGAGACTAATAAGCATTAAAATTTACAGTGGTTTTGGCATTAGTCTTTAAAGGGGTTCACCTTCCAAACACTTTTTTCAGTTCAGTTGTTTTCAGATTGTTCACCATAAACAGAGACTTTTTTCAGTTGCTTTCCATCTTTTTTACAGTTTCTCCAAAATCCAAGTTTAAAGTTTAATGTCCCTGTCTCTGGTGTTTCAGTCTGGCAGCTCAGTGATCCAGGAGCAGATTCTGAACTGTTAAAATCTGTTGCAGTTAGTTATAGTTGATACATTTCTCAGCAGTAGCTATGGACTATTTTTAGACTACTGTATCAACAGTAACAGCTGCCTTTAATAAAACTCGGAGACTCTGTTCAGCAGGGACAAAGATAACAAAGGTATCAACTAAATGTATCAATTTAAAACAGATAAAGAGTCGGCGACCCTCCCTCTCAGAGCTGCTTTATAAGATGAAAAATGAAACTTTAGACTTCAATATTAGAACAAGTGTCAGAGATAGAAAATAAAAAAAGTAATTGGAAAAAGTCTTTATTTCTAGTGAACTATCTGAAACCAACTGAACTGAAAAAGTGTTTGAAGGTGACTAACCCCTTTAAGTTTAGTTCTTAAAGAAGAACAAAATCCCTCAATAAGCCCCTGCCTAGTGCCCTAAATAGTCCCCCCCCTGCTTCCCCCCCCCCACATAGTTTGTTACCCCTTTAAGTGCCCCAACACTTCACTTATCGGTGCAGAGTAAGCTCAGTGGAGCTCATGGGTTCCATCTTTCAGATCTTCGGTCTTCTTCAAGTCCTCTTCCTTCCCTTCAACAATTTCCAGCACTTTTGACGCATGTGCAGTTGCTACAAATCGGATGGCATGTGCCAATATGGCCTTCCCTTACAGAAGAAGATGAAGATCTGGAAAATGGAGCCCATGAGCTCAGCCACGCTTATTCTGACTGATACGTGAGCAAAGTGTTAGGGGCACTTTCAGGTGTAATGAACTATGTAGTGGGGAAGCAGGGAGGGGGGACTATTTAGGGCAGTAGGTAGAAGAGCAGCCTGGCCACCCCTTTGGGACACTCAAGCTAGACATAACTCCCTGACCCCCCCCAGTCCGACCCTGGTTAAATATACAAAGAGATGATGCCTCAACCTAGTTCAGTGGTTTTTAGATTTTTTTGTGTAAAATTAAAATCTGAACAGGGTCCCTCTTGCCTGTCAATCAGGTTGGGAAACTATGAAAGGGATGTTTTACAATTATCCATCTGTAGTTTCAAAAATAATCCAGGCAGCAAATAGGTATCCACCACAATTCTCCTTCCTACTTTCCCTTCATGTTAAGGGGCAAATTCACTAACCGGCGAAGTGGCTAAAGGTGGCCATACACGGAGAGATCCGCCTTGAGGTGGGCAATATCGGCCTGATCCGATCGTGGGCCCTAGGGAACGGGAACAGGCTGGTCGGATCGCGGGACCGCATCAACGAACAGATGCGGCCGCTATCCGACTGGATTTTTTGTCCCATCCGATCGAGACGGCCAGATCTCGATCGGGGAAGCCCGTCGGGGGGCCGCATACACGGACCAATAAGCTGCCGACTCGGTTTGTCGGCAGCTTTTATCGGCCCGTGTATGGCCACCTTAACACTAGGGAAAATTCGCCAGAGTTACGTAATTTTGCCACTTCGCCAATTTACTAAAAGAGTCCCTGGTGAAAATTCGCTAGCGAAGTAGATAGACTAGTGCAACTTTGCAGCCTAACGCCAGCCAAAGTTGTGAAACTACGCAAATTTACTGTATTTTTTTTTTCTGAATGTTACCTCTTTCGCCAAAGTTTACTTCGCCAGGTCAGACCAGGCGAAGTGCAATAGAGTAGAAAGGAGTTTGCAACTTCAAAGGTAAGTAAAATTGCCCCTAAGTATTGTTATAACAGAAAATGAATATGCATCCCAACTAGTACCTTAACTGGCCTTCAAGCATTTAAAGAACAACAAGACACTTTGTGAACTGGGCCCTGTCCTTCTCACTTGCATTATGGCAGGCGGTAAGGACAGGACTTTACTTTTTTATGTTTTTTATTCTAATAACCAGTCTAATGACTAGTACTACATTTGTCAGCTTCCTCCCCACTTCATCCACCTTCAACTTTGCTCCTCAGCAACATCAGTGAGCACCACAATGAGAGTCAGTTTTTTTTTTTGTTTTTTTTTTAAATCTAGGTAAAAACAATGAAAAATGACAAACAAAATCCATATCAGGATAATTAAGGTAAGTAATACATACATTTTCAAGTATTATATAAATGAGAGTCAGTTTAGCAGTTTCTAGTTCTTATTTCAAGATAGCCAAACAATGTAACGCAATTTGTATGCATGACTTTATTACAGCTGTATTTCTCAGTGCACCACTTAAGAAGCAACATATGGTATCTCTTTAAATTAAACACCAAATGAAGAACATTACTGCTGAAATACACAAAATCCAGATCAGGGCAGGACGTAATCATTAGTTCACAAAATGAAGTCTGCCAGTTCATGATATGATTGGATTATCCCTGCTGTTCCATTATAAACTCAAACATAACATCCTACATTCCTCCTCTGCAAGTATATGATGTCCATAAATGTTATTTTGCTCTGTCAGGGGTCATTTTACATATTTCTACTTTCCATTAAAATGCAAATTTATGAAAAAGTTAATAAGGAACTGGGATCAGGGAAGTGAAAAGAAGAATAACCTTGAACAGGACAAAGGTAAGGACAGGCAACAAATGTCTGGAACCAAGAAAGTAGCAAGTAGTTTCATAAGTCAGCAAGGTCAGGTAATCATGAATTCACTAATGGTCATACATCTAGAGTTGGACTGCGATTTTGTAGCCCACTGGGGCTCTGTTCTCAAGGGCCCCCTCCTAACATACAGTACTGTACATCTCCTCTCCATCCATCCCCGGTGGCTTTTACCTAATCTTGCAAATGGTCAAGAGGGAGCAGGGTGCATTTGCAGTACTGCTGGGCCTGCTTGGGTCGACCAGGCCCATCAAGGCTCGGGAACCACCAGGTTTTTTCTGGGTGTACCACCAGCCCAGTCCAACCCTACATACATCAATTTGTGAATCACGGGCCTAGGTGTCAGGGCCCAAAGGCTCTGTTGGAGTTTTGGTGTCCAAGGAGGAAGCTTAAAGTTCAATACAGTTTGTGGTATCAGAAGGGTTAGGCAAAAGAGTAAACAAAGTCCAGGAAAGGGGTCAATCCAGGCAGCAAGGTTCGTAATCCAATAAACAGGCCGAAGTCAGTAACAAGAATCAAAGAATATAGCAGAGATCACACCCAGGAAATCACAAAGCTGAACCTATATTTGGACAAGGTCTGTAAAGTTCTGACGTCTTAACCAGTTTTAGCGCCAAAAGGGACGTGCTGGTGTCATGACGCTGCTTGCTGACATTGCGCACGTTTAACGCACTGGCATCAGAACATTCCATGAGGGAGTCCACGAGGGAGAACCGGAACCGCCATCTTGTCGGTGAGAATTCCTTACACTAGGCAAGTTCTGCAGATACACAAGTTAGCTTTGGGAAAGATTGTATGAAACACACACAAAATTATTGTACTCACAATTCACTCAACATTTCTGATACAAAACATTTAAAAGTTGTAACTCGAGACGTTAAGACATCTTCATCAGAGTATCTCCAGATGTAGATGAAATAGTAATTTCTTAACACACATTTAAACCTAGAGCATTTATACATGAGCCTATACAAGATTGGAGGTTAACTGCATAATTAACTCTAGAACCGAGCACGGCGGGAGGTTAGCTACCTAATTAACTACAATACTTTCAGTATACTTTGTATTTCTTATTTAATCAAGAATTTCCTTTATTTTTTCAAAATATATATTATAGGTAAATGGATTATGGGGTATTGTGTGTAAAGACAAGATTAAACAAGCAAGAATATGAAACAAAAGCTGCTCTTTCTTCAACACCCGCAATTAGTATTAGCCCTTGTGCTAACCACCCACCTACAATATATTACTGTAGATCCTACTGTAGGTTTGAGAAACCCAATGACAATGCCAGTAAATTGTCTTTATTGTATTTATTTCAAAAGTTACAAAACTAAACCCATTGGTATCCAAATAGTGGCTATAAGTTTTACCAAAATATTATTAAGAGACAATTCATGAATTCAGTTATACTTTTGTGTTCCTAATTACTTATCCTATAAATCACTGCTTATCAGACTTTCAGTTCAAAAGGTTAAAGATATAGGAAAATATTATTAAACATCACACTAATAGACCGTACTGGGTGATGATTATATGAGAGCATAATAAATCCTGTTACTATAATTAAAACGGGATAAAATGCTATTTTTTGTTAAACAAATGTATGGTTTAAGGGAGTATTTTAGCAGGACTTAATCCTAACATTTAGTTGTTAAATATACAAAGAGTTGACACTGCACCCTATTCCAGTGTTTTGTTTTTTTTTACATTTTTTGTGGTAAAGTTTGGCCAGGGTCCGTCTTGGCTGGAGGTTGGAAAACTATTAAAACTTTGTCTTTACAATTATCCATCTGTAGTTCAAATATAATTCAGGCCAGCAAATACTGTAAGTATCCAGAACAAATCTCCTTCCTACTTTCCAGCCCAAATATTTATAACTGGCCTTCAAGCCTTTAAAGTCCAATCCAACACTTTGGAAACCTCATACACTGTACACTCATACCACAGGATAGAAAAGAGTTTAAATCATCTGAACTTAGGTTTGTCTAATTGACATTTCATAATACACAAGCACACACAAAACACACACACACACACACCACACACTGCATGATAGCCCTCATTTTAGGTGGATGAATATGCAAAAAAATGAATGAGTATGAGTAAAATACAAGGGCAGGAAATATGAATTGATTAATCTCTTTTTTTGTTTTGACATAATTGGGACCAGATCAATTGCACTTTGTATATTCTTTATTTCTAAGTAGTGATGGGCAAATTTCTTCCGTTTTGCTCTGCTTTAAAAACAGTGAAAAATTTGCGAAACGAGAATTTTGACGCCCACGTCAATTTTGACCCCCACGACAATTTTGACGCCTGAGAAAATTTGACACGTGCCTATTTTGTCCAAATTTTACGCCAGTGAATTTGCGCTGCAGTTTCAAAATTTATTGGCCAGCAGCAAAATGCAGAAATCCACCGCAAATTTGCGCCTGACGAATTTATTCTATATCGATATTTATACGTGAGTGCTTCCACAATGCTCTTTGTATTTTTTTCATATTAGCAGAGTGGGAAGACAGGTCCACCTTCCAAGTAGAGTAGTTTAGGGTCTTTGGTACTGACAGAGAGGGGTGATAGTGAGCTGGAGTTGTTATGAGAAGAGGTGGCTGGTAGCCAACCCTTATTATTATACCTTTTTTTATATAGTTGCAACATATTAATTTAGGAGAATTTTATGTCATTCACATCAGGCATTGCCCTGTTCCATCTAAGCTCTGTATTACACACACAGTGTAGTTCATGTAGATAAAGTGGGCCCAGCACTCACCGTGATTAACTACTGTGTTAGCTTCATTGTGCCATACCAAATAGAAACAGCGTTTGGGGGGGGGGGTAATAGCTGTTTGACATGAAATCATGTAGAACATTTATTACACCCAGCACACTACAATGAACACAATATGCCTCTCTCACAATCATAAACTATATAACCACGAGCTGGATAAACAAGCCAGTCGAATTTTATGGGCAAAACATTTGTCCCACGTTAGAAATGTGGCTTTGAAGATTCATTTGTATTTGGCTTGACTGGTGTTTTTGGCACTTAGGGATGTAGCGAACGTCGGAAAAAAAGTTCGCGAACATATTCGCGAACTTGCGCAAAAACGCGAGCGGTTCGCGAACGGTACGCGAACCACATAGACTTCAATGGGAAGGCGAACTTTAACATCTAAAAAAGACATTTCTGGCCAGAAAAATGATTTTAAAGTTGTTTAAAGGGTGCAACGACCTGGACAGTGGCATGCCAGAGGGGGATCAAGGGCAAAAATGTATCTGAAAAATCTGCCTGTGTGTGCTTGGAAGAGATAGTGTAGGGGGAGAGCTGTTAGTGATTTCAGGGACAGATGATAGTAAGTTTGCTGGCTAGTAATCTGCTTGATACTGCTCTGTATTGGAGGGACAGAAGTCTGCAGGGATTTGAGGGACATTTTAGCTTAGGTAGCTTTGCTGGCTAGTAATCTACTGTTCTCTTTAAACAACTGCCATACGTTGACCTTGTAGGCATTGTTTGCCCAGTTTTTTTGGACGCAGCCACTGAAGCACAGTTGCCAGAAAAAATATGCCATATAAATGCTGAAAATAGTAATTTTTCGCCATACGTTGACCTTGTAGACATTGTTTGCCCAGTTTTTTTGGTTGCAGCCACTGAAGCACAGTTGCCAGAAAAAATATGCCATATAAATGCTGAAAATAGTCATTTTTTGCCATACGTTGACCTTGTAGGCATTGTTTGCCCAGTTTTTTTGGTCGCAGCCACTGAAGCACAGTTGCAAGAAAAAATATGCCATATAAATGCTGAAAATAGTCATTTTTTGCCATATACGTTGAGTCAACGTATGGCAAAAAATGACTATTTTCAGCATTTATATGGCATATTTTTTCTGGCCTCTGTGCTTCAGTGGCTGCGGCCAAAAAAACTGGGCAAACAATGCCTACAAGGTCAACGTCGTTGACCTTGTAGGCATTGTTTGCCCAGTTTTTTTGGCCGCAGCCACTGAAGCACAGAGGCCAGAAAAAATATGCCATATAAATGCTGAAAATAGTCATTTTTTTGGTCGCAGCCACTGAAGCACAGTTGCCAGAAAAATTATGCCATATAAATGCTGAAAATATAATTTTTTTTGGTTGCAGCCACTGAAGCACAGAGGCCAGAAAAATTATGCCATATAAATGCTGAAAATATAAATTTTTTGGTTGCAGCCACTGAAGCACAGAGGCCAGAAAAATTATGCCATATAAATGCAGAAAATATGCATTTTTTTGGTCGCAGCCACTGAAGCACAGTTGCCAGAAAAAATATGCCATATAAATGCTGAAAATAGTAATTTTTTGCCATACATTGACCTTGTAGACATTGTTTGCCCAGTTTTTTTGGTTGCAGCCACTGAAGCACAGAGGCCAGAAAAAATTAAACCAGTAGGGTTTGCACCCTAGTTTGTAACGGTGGCGGAGGGAGGAGGACGCTAAAGGACAGCTGTGTGTGGAGTCATGAGGCTTGAAGAGAAGGACAGCTGCATAGAAGTCAGAACAAGTCTTCCGGCGTGCAGTAACCCTCCGAGATCCACCCCTCATTCATTTTAATAAAGGTCAGGTAATCTACACTTTTGTGACCTAGGCGAGTTCTCTTCTCAGTTACAATCCCTCCTGCTGCACTGAAGGTCCTTTCTGAGAGCACACTTGAGGCTGGGCAAGACAAGAGGTTCATGGCAAATTGTAACAGCTCTGGCCACAGATCAAGCCTGCGCACCCAGTAGTCCAGGGGTTCATCGCTCCTCAGAGTGTCGATATCTGCAGTTAATGCCAGGTAGTCCGCTACCTGCCGGTCGAGGCGTTCTTTGAGGGTGGATCCAGAAGGGTTGTGGCGCTGCCTTGGACAGAAAAACATTTGCATGTCTGACGTTACAGACTGGCCAAAGGGCTTTGTCCTTGCAGGTGCGCTCGTGGCAGGATTACTGGCACCTCTGCCCCTGGAATGTTGATGAGTTCCTGAAGTGACATCACCCTTAAAAGCATTGTACAACATGTTTTGCAGGCTGGTTTGTAAATGCCGCATCTTTTCGGACTTGTGGTATGTTGGTAACATTTCTGACACTTTATGCTTGTACCGAGGGTCTAGTAGCGTTGCGACCCAGTACAGGTCCTTCTCCTTAAGCCTCTTGATACGGGGGTCCTTCAACAGGCATGACAGCATGAAAGACCCCATTCTCACAAGGTTGGATGCAGAGCTCCATCTCCGCTTCCTCATTATCAAGGACTGCATCATCCACGGTCTCCTCCCCCCAGCCACGTACAAGACCAGGGGTCCCCAAAAGGTCACCACTAGCCCCCTGGGAAGCCTGCTCCTGTTGGTCCTCCTCCTCCACAAAGCCACCTTCCTCCTCTGACTCCACTTCTGGCACCTCTCCCTGCGTTGCAGCAGGTGCCTGGGTTCGTTCTGGTGATTCCGACCAGAAATCGCGCGCTTCCAGCTCCTCGTCACGCTGGTCTACAGCCTCATCTGTCACTCGTCGCACGGCACGCTCCAGGAAGAAAGCGAAGGGTATTAGGTCGCTGATGGTGCCTTCGGTGTGACTGACCATATTTGTCACCTCTTCAAAAGGTCGCATGAGCCTGCAGGCATCGCGCATAAGCACCCAGTAACGGGGGAAAAAAATCCCCAGCTCTGCAGATCCAGTCCTACCACCCAGTTCAAAAAGGTACTCGTTGACGGCCCTTTGTTGTTGCAGCAGACGTTCCAACATAAGGAGCGTTGAATTCCAGCGAGTCTGGCTGTCAGAAATCAAACGCCTGACTGGCATGTTGTAGCGCTGCTGAATGTCAGCAAGGCGTGCCATGGCTGTGTAGGAACGTCTGAAATGGGCCGACACCTTTCTGGACTGGGTGAGAACGTCCTGGAATCCTGGGTACTTGGAGACAAAACGTTGGACTATTAAATTTAACACATGTGCCATGCAGGGCACATGTGTTAAATTGCCCAGTCTCAACGCTGCCAACAGATTGCTTCCATTGTCACACACCACTTTTCCGATCTGCAGTTGGTGTGGGGTCAGCCACCGATCGGCCTGTGACTGCAGAGATGACAGGAGTACAGATCCGGTATGGTTTTTGCTTTCCAGGCACGTCATCCCCAAGACAGCGTGACAACGGCGTACCTGGCACGTCGAATAGCCTAGGGGGAGCTGGGGGTGCACAGGTGTGGAGGAGGAGAAGGAGGACCCAGCAGCAGAGTAAGAAGAAGAAGAGGAAGAAGACGAGGTAGAGAGCGATGGAGGAGTAGAGGTGGTGGCAGAACCGCGTGCAATCCGTGGCGGTGACACCAACTCCACTGTTGTTGTTGAGCTACCCATTCCCTGCTTCCCAGCCATTACCAAGTTCACCCAGTGGACAGTGTAGGTGACATACCTGCCCTGACCATGCTTGGAGGACCATGCGTCAGTAGTCATATGGAACTTTGGCCCAACACTAAGTGACAGAGATGCGGTAACTTGGCTCTGCACATGTTGGTACAGGTGTGGTATTCCCTTTTTAGAAAAAAAATTGCGGCTGGGTACCTTCCACTGCGGTGTCCCAATTGCTACAAATTTGCGGAAGGCCTCAGAGTCCACCAGCTGGTATGGTAAAAGCTGGCGGGCTAAGAGTGCAGACAAGCCAGCTGTCAGACGCCGGGCAAGGCGGTGACAGTCAGACATTGGCTTCTTACGCTCAAACATGGCCTTCACAGAAACTTGGCTGGTGGCAGATGACTGGGAATGGGAACAGGTGGTCAAGGTGGAAGGCGGAGTGGAGGGTGGTTCAGACGGGTCAAGGAGAGCAGAGGTAGAGCAGTAAGATGCTGGACCAGAAGGAGTGTGGCTTTTAGTTTGCCTGTTGCCTTTGAGGTGTTGCTCCCAAAGTGCTTTGTGCTTGCCGCTCATGTGCCTTCGCATAGAAGTTGTACCTATGTGGCTGTTGGGCTTACCAAGGCTCAGTTTCTGACTGCACTCATTGCAAATAACAATGCTTTTGTCAGAGGCACACACATTAAAAAAATCCCACACTGCTGACTTTTTGGAAGTGTGCGATCTGGCGGTAACAGTAGAAGTTGGCGGCATTGGCGGCAATGGCGGGTGCGTTGGCCGGCTGAACACAGGTGCCGATACATGTTGTTGCCCTACTGATCCCTGCGGGCTGTCCTCCCTGCTTCTTCTAAGTCTTATTCTCCTACTGCCTCTCTGACTCTCCGTCTCTCCATCTGAACTACCCTCCTCTTGCTCTCTTCTACTAGGCACCCACAAAACATCAATCTCCTCATCATCATTCTCCTCAGATGCATCAATTTCTTCTGACACATCACAGAAGGAAGCAGCAGCGGGGACCTCCTCCTCATCACTCATTATGTCCATCTCTATCGTGTTCTCTGCCAGAATTAAATCTGGTGTAAGGTCCTCATCTCCTTCATCTTCTTCTGGCAATAATGGTTGCGCATTACTCAGTTCAAGAAACTCATGGGAAAATAACTCCTCTGACTCCAGTGAAGAAGGGGCACCGGTGGTGGAGGAAGTGTTACGTGGGGTGGCCATAGCAGTGGAGGATGAGGAGGATGTTGTGGTAAAGTTAGAAACGGTAGAGGATGGGGTGTGCTGTGTAAGCCAGTCAACTACCTCTTCAGCATTTTGGGAGTTCAGGGTCATTGGCTTTTTAAAACTGGGCAATTTGCTAGGGCCACAGGATTGCATAGCAGCACGGCCCCTAGCACGGCCTCTGCGTGGCGGTCTGCCTTTGCCTGGCATTATTTTTAAAAAAACAACAACAACAAAAACTCAGTTGGTTTTTCTGGAAACGATAATACACACAGCTAGATGGCAGTTTGAAGAAAACAGTGTGCAAATAATGCCTACAAGGTCAACGTATACACTACTACAGCGGTGGATACGGATTACGTAAAATATATGAATGCTGCTTGAAAAAAAGTAACTCAAGTGGTTTTTCTAGAGACGATAATATTATCAATATTTAGACAAAATGTGAACAAGCTCACACAGCTAGATGGCGGGTTGAAGAAAACACTGTGCAAATAATGCCTACAAGGTCAACGTATACACTACTACAGCGGTGGATACGGATTACGTAAAATATATGAATGCTGCTTGAAAAAAAGTAACTCAAGTGGTTTTTCTAGAGACGATAATATTATCAATATTTAGACAAAATGTGAACAAGCTCACACAGCTAGATGGCGGGTTGAAGAAAACACTGTGCAAATAATGCCTACAAGGTCAACGTATACACTACTACAGCGGTGGATACGGATTACGTAAAATATATGAATGCTGCTTGAAAAAAAGTAACTCAAGTGGTTTTTCTAGAGACGATAATATTATCAATATTTAGACAAAATGTGAACAAGCTCACACAGCTAGATGGCGGGTTGAAGAAAACACTGTGCAAATAATGCCTACAAGGTCAACGTATACACTACTACAGCGGTGGATACGGATTACGTAAAATATATGAATGCTGCTTGAAAAAAAGTAACTCAAGTGGTTTTTCTAGAGACGATAATATTATCAATATTTAGACAAAATGTGAACAAGCTCACACAGCTAGATGGCGGGTTGAAGAAAACACTGTGCAAATAATGCCTACAAGGTCAACGTATACACTACTACAGCGGTGGATACGGATTACGTAAAATATATGAATGCTGCTTGAAAAAAAGTAACTCAAGTGGTTTTTCTAGAGACGATAATATTATCAATATTTAGACAAAATGTGAACAAGCTCACACAGCTAGATGGCGGGTTGAAGAAAACACTGTGCAAATAATGCCTACAAGGTCAACGTATACACTACTACAGCGGTGGATACGCATTACGTAAAATATATGAATGCTGCTTGAAAAAAAGTAACTCAAGTGGTTTTTCTAGAGACGATAATATTATCAATATTTAGACAAAATGTGAACAAGCTCACACAGCTAGATGGCGGGTTGAAGAAAACACTGTGCAAATAATGCCTACAAGGTCAACGTATACACTACTACAGCGGTGGATACGGATTACGTAAAATATATGAATGCTGCTTGAAAAAAAGTAACTCAAGTGGTTTTTCTAGAGACGATAATATTATCAATATTTAGACAAAATGTGAAGAAGCTCACACAGCTAGATGGCGGGTTGAAGAAAACACTGTGCAAATACTGCCCACAAGATCAACGTATACACTACTACAGCGGTGGATACGGATCTCGTAAAATTTATTATGGCTGCTTGAAAAAAGTCACTCCGGTGTTTTTTCTGGAGACGGTAATATTATGGATATTTAGACAGAATGTGAACAAGGTCACACAGCTAGATGGCAGTTGGTTGAATAACACACTGGGCAAAAAATGCCTACAGGGCAAATAATGCCTAAAAGGTCAACTTATACACTACTACAGCGATGGATACGGATTACGTAAAATATATTATGGCTGCTTGAAAAAAGTCACTCCGGTGTTTTTTCTGGAGATGGTAATATTATGGATATTTAGACAGAATGTGAACAAGGTCACACAGCTAGATGGCAGTTGGTTGAATAACACACTGGGCAAAAAATGCCTACAGGGCAAATAATGCCTAAAAGGTCAACTTATACACTACTACAGCGGTAGTAAAATAAAAAAAAGTAAAATAAAAAAAAATGAATATTAAAAAAAAAATATTAAAGTTGGTGCTGCTGAACTACTAGGAGCAGCAGATTAGCACACCAGTCCCACTCCCCAACACTGCTAGACTAATAGCACTGGGCTCTTATAGTAGTAGTAGTAGTAGTAGTAGTAAAACAACAAAAAAATAAATAAAAGCAGTCCTTACAAGGACTACTGTTATTGCAGCAGTCAGCAGATGAGATCAGAAGCAGGACAGCTGCCCACTGCAGCTACATACAGAGCACTGCAGTAGAAGGTAGATTACTAGCCAGCAAAGCTACCTAAGCTTAAATGTCCCTCAAACCCCTGCAGACTTCTGTCCCTCCAATAACAGAGCAGTATCAAAACGATTACTAGCCAGCAAACTTTCAACTGTCCCTGAAATCACTAACAGGCAGCAGCTCTCTCCCTACACTATCTCTTCAGCACACACAGGCAGAGTGAAAAAATGCTGCAGGGCTTCGGTTTTTATAGGGAAGGGGAGTGGTCCAGGGGAGAGCTTCCTGATTGGCTGCCATGTACCTGCTGGTCTGGGGTGAGAGGGCAAAAAAAAGCGCCAACAATGGCGAACCCAAAATGGCGAACGTCGCGCGACGTTCGCGAACTTCCGGCGAGCGCGAACACCCGATGTTCGCGCGAACAAGTTCGCCGGCGAACAGTTCGCGACATCTCTATTGGCACTAGTAAAAGATCAGGATAGTTTGTTGTTGTGCTGACGGTGATCCATGGTTCAAAACGGCAAGATCCTTCAAATAGTTTTCCGCATTGTGGAAATTAAAAGGAGACAGCTTAAGAAATGATAAAAAAGTTACAATAGCTAATATTTCACTAGTATTTATTTGGAAAATAGCCCAAGGTGTCATTTGGATTGGATGCAATATTAGATGTGTCAGCAACAAGAAGGAGAAATTATATGTTCTATTAAACTGTTGGAGGGAAGATTGTGCATTTCCCAGACAAACCTTTTTAAAATGAAGGGAAAAAAAGAGCTTACCCAAGATAAATATGACGCCTAATGAAAAATCTTGATTTTGCTTCAGTAAATGTGGTTTGCTAAATTAATACTTTTTAAATAAATCCTCTATAATATGCTTAAATCTGCAAAGCAAATGACATCAGGACAATGTATACAATGTACAGTATGTATGTGTGTGTGTGTACAATTTAAAATTTATATACTAGTTTGTCCCTTTGTAGCTTTATTTTCTGTGCACTTGGACACTGTGTGATCATCTCATCAGGTCAACAACTATTTTTTGTGCAAAGAGGCATTTGGCTACGGTGTGCAATGGTCTGTGTAGACTGTGTATCTTAATCACACAACTGCAGAGAATTTTTTAAGTGACTCATTACACATTTGGAAACAGCAGGCCCAGACTGGCAATATGTGGGTTCTGGCAAATGCCAGAGGGGCTGCATTAAGGTCCTATAGACTATTCGGGCCTCTGTGTGCTTGGAATGCCAAGGCCTATTTTGACTCCCAGTCCAGACCTGGGACACATTATACGGTAATTCACATATTTATAGGGGCTGTCCTCCTATCTGGGAAGAGGTTAATTACAGCTTTTTATTCACCAAACATCAGTGGAAACCTGCATTCAAGAGTCCATCAATCTATCTGACCAATCAGATTTCAGTGTTTTCAAAAGAGCTCAGTTTAAGGGTAGCGGCACAAGATGCGATTTGGGGGAGATTAGTCACACAGAGACAAATCGCCTCTTGCCTCCCCACAATGCCTTCCCACTGGCTAGAATATAAATTGCCGGCGGGATGGTACTCGGAGTGCTTTGTTTTCCAAAAAACCAGCACGAGTAACTTTAAGACTGTCAAGTACAGAAAAGCTGTTAAATCTGTGGAGGTACAGATTGAGCCCAGCCTGTCCCCTGCCAAGCTGCTAGAAACTCAGAAGGAGAAAGGTCCCACTATTGAAATTGATCCTGTTGCAGAGCTGCCTATAATCTCCAGTGTGATTGCCTCTGAGAGCACCCCGGTGAGTGAACCACCTAAGGGAGTGAACCACCCAAGGGATACTGGCACGGATACAAACGTGGGGCCCAAAGTAAAGAAAAGTCTTGTGTATTTACCTGCTACATGGGAGCTGCTGCTAAATTCCAAAGGGAGAGGTACTTTTGGGAAATGGTAGCACTACCTGGGGAATAAGAGCTGTGTGGTTATTAACCCCTTCCGGAGGATTGGGAATTTGATATTAAAAAGGATTGTATTGGAGCAACAGTTAAGTAAACTGTGTGAGTTTTATTATTCCTAGTGGAATCCCCCTGAGGTGTGTTCCACAGAGTTCCCTAAGTGGAAGCACTGCAATGTAATTCCCAGTTCCCGGTACTTTTCATACGCAAAAGGGACTCAGGGCCCACTGGATTGCCAATGGTAAGTTGCTATTTAAAGAGACAGTAACCAAATTAGGGTTATAAAATATTGATCTCTTAATTAAAACAATAGGCATATGTATGATAAGGAAAAGCCCTAATCATTAGACTAATGTTAAAAGAGGGGAATACAGCCGCATTGATGTATAATTTTCATCCTATTGTTTGTGAAAATGATAGGGGCCTTACCCTGTAAGCACAAACTCATGTGACCAATGTATTCATTACCTTAAACCCTTTCCTTATATTTACCTATAGTCTAATATTTTTTTTTTTCAGTTGAACACTATCAATGAACACTTGTTAAACACCTCTTTGGTTAGTTCTTTTTCACTGTATTACAACCCCCTTCTAGTAGTTATACTGATATATTGCACTGCTCTCTGCATTCTCACACCCTGCCTCCAATGAACACATTAAACAGAAATATATACAAAGAAAACCTCATATAACCTCTCAGATAATGTTCTGTACCTATTGCTTAATTCTTTTCACTGTTACTCTCATCTCTTACTCATCTTGGCACAATCTTATACAAAATAAAACCCTCTGCTGAGGAAATCAACTAAAAAATTTTTTTTTATTTAGAAGGACAAACACCGTTACCTTAGAATGATTTTACAAAAAGTAGATTATTATTATTATTGTTATATTATCCTGTTCGTGCTTGTTGTCCCTTTGCCATGATGAAAACTGAGCTTTATATGCAAATCATTCTGTGTATGATCATCATGGGTCTATTGCACACAGCTTGAATACAGCCCAAAGAAATATCTCCTATATTTTATTAAAAGTACCCTCTGAGGAAGTTTGTCTCAGAAGTTCTTAATTATTAATTACCACCTACTATTGGGCTGTGACATGTGATATATATATATATATATATATATATATATATTTAGATATTATATATATATATATATATATATATATATATATATATATATATATATATATATATATATATATATATATATATATATATATATATAGTGAATAAAGTACCCCCTCTTGTAAAATATAAGGATATTATAAGTCACCGAGGAGTTTCATGACCATATAAAAACACGAGGCCGAAGGCCGAGTGTTTTTATACAGGTCATGGAACTCCGAGGTAACTTCTAATATCCTCATATTTTACAACTGGGGGTACTTTATTTATTATAATACACAAGTTTCAGTGAGTCATCTGACAGAAATGACATCAGAACTCACCGTTTATAACTGATGACATCAGAACTCATATATATATATATATATATATATATATATATATATATATATATATATATATATATATATATATATATATATATATATATATATATGAGCACAACTTTCCCTTGTTTGTTATAGTTTATACAGGAGCAGTGACCAGCTCCATGTTGTAGCTCCCACCCTTCCCAGCTATAGTCAGGTGATCCCACTGGTGTCTAATAAAAGGGCAGCCAAGTTTGGGAGTTTTACTTTGAAAGCAGCAAGTAAGTTGCAGGTAAAACTTAGTCCCTTTGTAAAATGTATAATGAAGCAATAGAATTCTTAATGAATCAGATGAAAATTGAGTGTAGGACTGGCCAGATATGGGATGACTGTGACGTAGTTGGCCAGCTTAAATATATTGCAATATATGGACAAACAACCCCTGTTTGTTTTAAAGGGTAAGGCATTTTTCAGTAGCAGTATGCGCAAAATGTCTCAGTTTTAAATATATTGATATCGGAGAGGTCGATCATTAAGAGACCTCTTAATGAAAACAGACATAAGGAACATTAACGTGGGTACCTGGTTGGGGAGGAACAAGAATGGTTGTTACCGATGTGTGGGTTGTAAAACTTGTGGATGCTTACTAACTGGTGAAACTTTTTCTCACCCACACAGTGGAAAACGGTACCAAATTCGCCATAGGTTGACCTGCACCTCGGAGTTTGTTGTTTATTGCATAGTATGCCCTTGTGGCCTCTATTATGTTGGTAAATGTGTAACAACATTTCGGATGCGAATGAACAACCATCGTTCTGTTATTCGTGCGGCTTTAGCCACAGGCAAGGCGGACACCCCCTGGCCAGACACTTTCTGGGGTGTAAACATCCACTGCTTAATTGATCATATCCCCCCTCTAATTAGAGGAGTGATAGATCTAAACTTTAAAAAATTGTGAAAAAGAGATAAAGTTTATTATTTGGAATAATATATAAACTTTATCTCTTTTTTAACATATTTTAAAGTCCTGTGAGTGCCTTGCTTTACATGCCTTGCTTTACATGATATTCTATACAACACTGGCAAGTATATGTGCAGGTTAGCAGCAAGAATAGTACAGGTTATTCAGAAAGCTCAGAATTATGGAATGGCCATCTCCCATAGACTCCATTTTATCCAAATAATCCAAATTTTAAAAAATGATTTCCTTTTTATCTGTAAAAATAAGACAGTACCTTGTACTTGATCCAAACTAAGATATAATTAATCCAAGATTATTTTTTATGATTTTGGTAGATGGTGAGCCCTTTAGACAAGGACTGGTTATTGTGACTAATCAGGAACAAGACAGGCAATTTAAAAGAAGAGAATAAAGGTCCACAACAGAGAAGGCAGGAGTGAGATCTAGTGGGGGTGAAGAGACACACGAGCAGGACCTGATGGTTAAATAGAAAGGGACTGAAGCAGAAACAGGACTGGAGCAGCAATAGGACTCGAACTAGAGCAAGAACTAGCAACACCCTACGATGTTCAAGCTATCAGAGGCCAATGCTCAGGCAAGAATGTAAGGTGGGAGCTGAGTTGAAATAGGGCACACCTGGTTCTGATTGGCTGACAATAACACTGCTGGGTTGTGATGGGAGGGCAATGTAAAGATATGAGAATAGAAGAGGATGAGATTAAATGCGAAGGGAAGGGAATTCACAAGCTGATTTCCTGGCCTAGTGGTCAATGAGAGGTAGCCAGAAAACTGAACGTTAGCTAGCTTGATTTCCACTAGAGCTTTACACTAAGAAATTAATAAAGCTTATTGCTTCTACACATGTATCTTATACTTAAACCCCTTCTGGGGAATCAAATCTTAGACAAGCAATGAGCTGCCAAATGATCTGTTTGAAGCCTTAGCTCACAAATGTGAAGCAGCATATTACCCCAAAAATATTTCCTTATGTCATGTGATGTTAGAGATTGTACTATGAAATCCCTTTAATTCTGCCTGTTCTATCATTCAACTATGTTACGGAGGCCCACCATACCAACAAAGCTACCTGGAAGAACATGTAAATCATTTTGTTTGATGAAAATATATATAAGTGCCAAAACTGCTTTGCCCTTTGAGTCCTGTCCAGCTGTGGAGAATCAGATTGGCTGGAGGTTGAACTCTGAACCTTCCTTGCATCAGTACAATTTCCACTCCCTGTGCTGGGCTTAAAAGTCTTTGAGGGCAAAGCAGCAGCACCAAACCAGTAGCACACATTAAAGAAAGCATACCTCCCAACATTCTGGAAACAGAAAGAGGGACAAAAACATTTCCTGCGTGGAGCGTGCTGAAATTTTTTGGACCATTTTGTGGCCACGCCCCCTAATTATCATGTCCATTTTACAAAATCTGGCAGGTTATGAAAGATTGAACACATTTCTCTAGTTATTACAGTTTTGCTAATGATGGCGAATTGCCCTTTTAGCTGTGAGTCTTAGGTCTTATCTTATGCAAAATGGTTACAAAAGTATCGTAAGTATGTCTTCTGGGCTCTCTGCCAAGAGCCAATTAAGTTAGAAACTTTGTATCTTTTTCTGGCTGTTCATTGCAGCAGATCAAAGAGAAACTCAGGACATATCAGTACAAATCCAGGTCTGCGGGTTGAGCTGTCAAAAGCGGGACTGTTCCACTCAAAACAGAACAGTTGGGAGGTATTTAGGATTGCTGCCCACTTAATATTTTCAAATAAGGCACTTATTTGTTCAATATGACTCTACTCGTTTAAATATTCATTGAAGCAGAGGCTGACAAGGAATAAGCTTTTTTTTTTATCAAAAGCTTCTTTTGAATGTTTCCCATAAACTGTTTGTAGCTGAGGATCACAATTATTGTTTCCTGTCATATTATAGTATTAGTAGTTACTGTCATTAGGTCTATGAATAAAACAAACCTACTCGGTCGCGCCAAAAGCTTTTTGAGTGTTTGTTGTCTTATTAAGCTGCATAAACAGGAATCCCTATACAAAGTGACGTGTGTCATGAGATGGCTTGCATGCTTGCACTTGTAAACGAATGTCTTATTTACCAAGAATGTCTCCGCTTGACAGGCATATATTTTCCCTAGCTACACATTAAGTAATTGTTCTATTTTCATGCATGCTTTGCTGACATTTTTTGTATTCTCGCCATATGTGGTAGGAGGCTGACAGCACCCTACAAGCTCTAGCAGGATAATCATAATAAAATCAGTTAATGGCTGCTGGAGTTAAATATAGAGAGATTAAAAACAGAGATTTCGATAGCTTTGTTCAACAAAAGAAGGGCTTGAAAGTCATTAGCTGTCAACACTTACCCTACCGTATGTTCACATATTGTTATATTGTTATCTGTACCTTCATCTATAGGAAGCTGAGTTTTTCATGAGTACAATGCGAGTTGCTATGGAAAGGAGCACAGGTATGAGAGCTTTAATCCAGAATGTTTAGCACCTTCGGTTTTCCAGATAAAGGTTCTTTCTGTAATTTGGATTTCCATACCTTAAGGCTACAGATATGGGATCCGTTATCCAGAACCCCAATATCCAGAAAGCTCCGACTTACAGAAGGGCTGTCTTCCATTTTATCCAAATAATCTACATTTTTAAAAATAATTTCATTTTCTTCGTAGTAATAAAACAGTACAGTAACCTTGTACTTGATCCCAACTCAGAAATAATTAATCCTTATTGGGTGTATTTAATGTTTACATGATTTTCTAGTAGACTTAAGGTATGAAGATCCAAATTACAGAAAGATTTGTTATCTGGAAAGCCCCAGGTCGCAAGCATTCTGGATAACAGGTCCCATACTTGTACTAAAAAAATAATTTAAACATAAATAAAACAAAATATGATTGTTTTGCTTCCAATAAGGATTCATTATATCTTAGTTGGGATCAAGTACAAGTTATTGTTTTATTATTACAGACAAAAAGGAGAACATTTTTCAAAATTTGCATTATTTGATTAAAATGGAGTCTGTGTTAGACAACCTATACTTAGTTTTTGGATAACAGATCCTATTCATTTTTATGTTTGTGCATAGTGTTAATTAATAAAAATCCTGGAGAAAAAAAATATGTTTGTTCAGCGCTCTCTAAAATCAGAGGTGCCTATTATTTTCTCCAATTATTTTGTAGTTAATTTATGCTTTGTGAAATAAAAACGCAAAAAGGAAACAATAGTCACAACACACTGAAAGAGGCTGCCTTTTTAACACTAGCCTTCAACCATCATCAGTGCAAGAATCCCCACTTTCACTGATTTCATACTGGCACATTGCAGTTGCAATGCATTTATTGTTTCCTTATTCTAATTCCATTTTATCAGACTTAAGGTATGAAGTTCAAAATTCAGAAAGACCTGTTATCCGGGAAAACCCCAGGTCCAGACTATTCTTGATAACAGGTCCCATACCTGGAATTGGTTAATGGAGGCCTGCACTATTAGATAGCTTAAAAAAAATCTTTAGGGATCAGCCTTCACAACAGTGTCCCCACTAAAGTCAGTGTAAGACACTCACCCTGGTGGTCTAGTGGGTGGCAGGGACACCTGCCACATGGGTCTTATTCTGCCTAATGGCAGTACCACTAGGGCGCATGCTGAGTGCAATGTGTTTTATGTGCTGTGTGTGTGACGTCATCACGCCAAGTGGCGTGAAATTCAAATATTTAAAGGGGGCTTTGAGCTCAAACTCATTGCCTGTTGTTAGGTCTACTTGTTAGTTTCCTGGGTGTGATTTCTGTGTGTTTGAATTCCGGTTTTGAACCTTGCCTTCCTAACTATCCTGTACTCTGCTAATGCTGACTCCTGCCTGCCTGACGATTCTACCGGTATTGACCCTTGCCTGTCTGACCTTGCTTGAACTCTGCCTGCACCGACTCGGCTTGTCTGACCTTGCTTGAACTCTGCCCGCACCGACCCCGGCCTGCCTGACTATGCTTTTGTCTATTCTTCGAACTGTACCTTTTGTCCAAAACCTTGCTAACAATCGTGCCCCTTTGCCAGTGCAGAACTCTTGCTTGGCTCCTCTCTTATTAAGACCTGGCAGCATCTGATTAGCGGAGGGCTCCTCCCAAAGTAAACGGCGGCTGCTACAGGTGGAAGCAGAGCTGAGACCAAGGAGCCTAGCATTTGTTCTGGATTTAGGGAGCCAGTTGTGACAGTCAGATTCTCGAATTTGGAGGGAATGTTGAATGAGGCAAGAGTGTATGTGTTGGTCTAGGAACAAAAACAATAGTCAGTTGAAGTAGAAAAAGCTCCAACAAGGTATCTCGATGAGCAGTTTCTTGGGTGCCAGAGACATAGTTGCTTAGTTAAAATTAGGCATTAAAAAACAGTTGATAGAATTGCAAAAGGTAGAATTCCAAAAGTCAGTTGCAGTCACACAACTTATTGCACAGGTGTTGGGTTAAAGCTTTGCCAATCACTAAAAGTACTTGGGTCCAAAGCCACTTCTGTATAGTTGTGATTGGTGCTGCCGCCTCCATCTTGCCTCCTGTTCCAAAATAAAATTAAGTGTGTCTGCTGGTGCAATGGAACTTTGGTAGTTGCAAGGCTCCTATAGCAGCCTGTGTCAATAGAGGCAATGCACTTGCACCTAAAAATCCCATGTAGACTTGATCTTGATACCAACCACCAGAAATCACAACATCCAGCGCAATTATGACATTTCAATTGTGTCCAATTTCCTTCAAAACACATGCCAAGTGCACATGTTCTAAGGTTGGGATCCCCAACCTCTATTACCCCTGAGCAACATTCAGATGTAAAAAGAGTTGGGGAGCAACACTAGCCTGTAACATGTACCTGGGGATGCCAAATAAGAGCTGTGTTTGGCCATTCGGCAGCCCTGTGCACTGACAGCCTACTAAAGGCTCTGTTTGGTTTTTAAGCAACCAAAACTTGCCTCCAAGCCAGGAATTCAAAAATAAGTATCTGCTTTGAAGCCACTGGGAGCAACATCCAAAGTGTTGATTAGGAACATGTTGCTCATGCCAACTGGTAGGGAATAACTGTTCTAAGGCATCAGCTGCAATTGAGTCTGCCATATTTTCACCTTGAGGCCACCATTACACTTGATGTATGGAAAAGAATGCTGGAATTTGGTAAAAAAAAACCATGGCAACATGCTTGCAATCGTAAATGAACCCTTATGTTTGATAAGATTAAATATTTTCTGTATGATACCTGTGTGCTGAGCAGGAAGAAAAAAACTAAAGTACTTGTGTAAAAAGCATTTACATAATTGAGATAATGTTTGTGAAGAAAACATTTTATATGTTGAGAGAATCTGCTGTAGGAATATCTGTGCTGAGATAAGATACTTGTTTGCTCAAAAGCCTTTGGGATCCAACTTAATGTGTCTCATAATGCTGAGTGCATAATCACAGTCAATTCACTTCTCTGTATTTATAAAGGACTGTTCTGCAATGTAAGAATGGGAGTGTAGCTTATGCTTGGCACTGCACTTTAATACAGTCAATATTTGAAGACAGGCTGAGGGTTAAGGGCAATATGAGCCTCATAAAGATTAATTAAGTATATCATATGCCTAAGCAATGTGACTCATTTACTAGACAAGAGGTGCAGAAGCTGTTTAACGGTGATGAATCTCTGCTCTGCAAAGTACTCAATGAAGGAAATGCACTGCAGCCTATTTGATCCCCATCCTGCTGGTGACATTATTGGGTTCGTACAGAAGATGCTCAGTAGATGACTACAATGGCCCGGCACATAAAGATCATTTATGTATTCCGGCTCATTGGCATAATCCAGTTCAGGTAATACCTGTATATCCATAATATCTATGGATGGATTTCAAAGATGGAATACTTTACTATTAATAAGCTGCTTTACAAAGTGGAATGTTATATGACTGATATAGTTAATATTTGTGGGACATTAAGATTAAACTGTTGCCTAGGGTACTACACGAATGTTCTATAGTTGCAACAGTAAACAAGACAAAGCAAAACTGCCTGATAGTATATGAATGTTACTGCCTGCTGATTGTTCCTGATTCTCATAATATGAAGATATATTCCCCATTCGCCCTGCAAGATAAGTTTAAAGTCCCTGGCCTAATGCAACTATTTGCAGGGGTGCTGAGCCAAAAAGGTGAGTTGAGAAACTAGGCCCAGCTCCTGGTAACTTTAACAGCTAAATTTCAGTTTTTTAAAGCAGAAATTCAGCTCTTCTAGCGCAGAGAGAGCAATTGCATTTGAACCTTGGACCCCCACAATTCCCCTCCAGCGCCAAAAACGTGAGTGCATGGAGGGACAGCCAGGCCACATAGGCCCAGGCCTAGGGCGGCAAACACTAGGGGGCGGCATGCCGCCCGCTGGTCACATCTCCACAGGGGACAGAGTGGCAGTGGGAATCTGAAACACCGGTTTAAATCTACCGCCCACCCAGTCCTCAAAGGAAGCTATTGATTGGTGATTGGTACTGGGATGCACCCCTTTCCCCCACAATCTCCATCTGAAATGGATCTGAGAAGATGAGGAAGAAGCATAAAAGGAAATGAATGTGGGATATACTGTATATTGCTGCCCCTCCTGCTGCCATTGGTCAGTGTATATGCTAAAGTGTATTATATTACACCTTTTCCGAGAAGTTCCATACCTGTAATATGAACAATGCCAATCGAAAAACGAACAATTAGGTGAACTATTCATCATCTAATGGCTTATAGAAAATTCCCTCCAGCTGAACTTAGACTGACCTCGTTTTCTTGCCCGTGCACCTTTTTGACTTTGATTTATAGTAAATATATAGAGAATAAATATATATGAAAGTATTAAACAATGTATTTTGACTTTAATTTATAGTAAATATATAGAGAATAAATATATATGAAAGTATTAAACAATGTATTTGTATTAGTTACGAAATAGATCACCGAAAGAAAAGTGAACATGCACCCACCCTGCTCGATACTTAGAATTTGTTCCTAGGTTGCCATTAGGATTTTTTGCTGCTGTGTTGCCATTTAGTGAAATATTATAGTTATTTATGACAAAATAACCCAAACTTTAATTTAATATATGCACCCTCCCTGGGAAACCAGTAGATCTAAATGCAATGAGAAATATAGCTACATGCGTTTCAGATTTGCTAAAGGCATTTATTCTGCATCTATTAATGTTCTTCGAAGAACCCAGTGCTACAAATATTTAATGATACACCCATCATGAATGAATTTACTTTCATGGGAACATATTAGACCTGGGCATCCCCTTCTATAATCTGGACCCATTAAAACCAATGTGTCTTAAATATTCAGCTTGTCCACCTGCGTTATTTGTTACTAAATGCTCAGTTTGATAAGTGGCAGTCAGTTTCGAGAAATAAATGAAATGAGCTTCCTTTACCAGAAGGTTCCTCATTTAAATTCCCCTCAGAGTCAAGTCTTATGTTAGCTTCAAGCAGCTGCACAATGTTTAAAAATGAATGACTCCTGCAGTGTGGGTTAACCCTGTAAGTGCCATGAAATCTTCCATGCCAGCATAAAAAAAGTCGTAGCATCGATACTATGGGTTCTAGGTTTCCTGATGGATTTCGATCAGCAGTTGTTTATCTGACAATGTGCGCTATAGCTCAAAGAGCCAACAACGAAGTCAGCAATGAAAGGGTTAAAATAGCTATGTACCAATTATTTTCACTTAAATAATTTATCATCTGAAACTAAAGGGGTAACAAAAAAAATAAAGTAAATAGTTAGGCATGGGAGTATACGGAAGTTGAATTATCTGGGAATTCAGTGCTTGACTTGCTTGTAGGCAAAAAACCTTCTTATTTTGGGAGAAATATTTGAAGTTGAAATGTAGTCCCCCCTATAATGAATGCAGATTTGTTGACTGCAATGTGATCAGACTCATGAAATCATTTTCATAGGCATTATACAGGTATGGGATCCGTTATCCAGAAACGCGTTATCCAGTAAGCTCTGAATTATAGAAAGTCCATCTCCCACAGGGGTAAATTTACTAAGCGGCGAAAATTCGTCAGCGACAGCTTCGCAGCCATCGCAACACTACGCCAGGTGAAAATTCGCTCAGACAACACAAATTTACTAAAATGCATCCAAGGTGCCGAATGCTGGCGAATTTTCGCTAGCGTTACTTCGGCAATGCGAGCAAATCAAATTGAAGATGCCCTAGCACTCAATTCTGCCAATTCTAACTTTGTTTGAGGTCTGAGCTCAGGCTTATTTGCATACGGTGGGAAATGATAAAGTTGAATGGACGTATATGTAGCAGCAAATACGTTACATTACACAAGTCCAGGGAACCTTAATAAAGAAAATAGAGTTGTTATAATGCCCTACACATGAGCCCACTGTATAGTTAATGTTCCCTATGTTAGAACATGTATGGGGGAACCCGGTTACCCAAAAAAAAATGTAAGGACTTTTGCAGACTATCACTCTGAAAAAAGGAAAAGACGCCAGCGTTTTTTGGACTTAGAAACTTTTTCCACTAAAAAATATGATGTAAGTAACAGAAGAATGAGGAAGATCTATGCACTTCAATGCACTTCTCCTGGTCTGAGCTGCTGAAGGCAAGTCTGGCGAAAGAGGTAACATTTAGTGAAATCTGCATCTTAGCGAATTTTGCGGAGTTATGTAATTTTTACTACCCTTTTACAAAGGGACTAAGTTTTACCTGCAACTTACTTGCTGTTTTTAAAGTAAAACTCCCAAACTTGGCTGCCCTAGCTAGTAAGTTGCAGGTAAAACTTAGTCCCTTTGTAAAATGTATAATGAAGCAATAGAATTCTTAATGAATCAGATGAAAATTAAGCATAGGACTGGCCAGATATGGGATGACTTTGACGTAGTTGGCCAGCTTAAATATATTGCAATATATGGACAAACAATCCCTGTTTTGTTTAAAGGGTAAGGCATTTTTCAGTAGCAGTATGCACAAAATGTCGCTGTCTTAAATATATTGATAATGGGTTGAGTGCAGAGGACTCTTGTAGTTGACTATATGTATTTTGTGGTCACACCCTCATTGCACCCCCGCCTAATGGTTTAAAAACTAGTGGTGAGCACAACTTTCCATTGCTTGAATGTCTGCCCCAATTGCTACACAGCAGCTTGTTTATATAAACTATAGTTGTGATTCTGATGCAAATGCACCAGTTTTACCAGTGCAGAGCAACTGTATCTTATATTGTCATTCCTTTAAAACACTTTAATTTTTTGGTGTTAAAGTTCCTTTAAAGGACATCAATGATTCTATGTCAGGAGTTGCCCGAAGCGGCTTCTGCAATGCTTTACCCTTTTGTCCCCCAGCACTTACCTTTCCTGTGCTGGAGGGGGACTGTGGGGCACATTGCTAGTGCAGCAGCACACTAGGGTAGCCAAATTTCCAGCTTTTTGCCACCCCTGGTAACTCAACTTGCCTCACTGGTGCAGCTTCCCTGTATAGCTAGGTGAAGTTGTTATTTTGGGTGCTAGAAATTCTGTAATTTGTATACTAAATATAAACATGAACTTACTGCACCAGAAGCCCAAATAAACAAATGATTTATGCTTTCAAAGTTGACAGCAGGGGGTCATCCTCTTGTAACTTTGCTATACATCTTTGCAAGACCAAGACTACGCACATGCTCAGTGTGGTCTGGGCTTCAGCAAGACTGATTAAATATTAGAATATGCAGACTACACTGGGTCTGTGGATACAAATCTATACATAGTCGCCGGCTGCTCTACAGTGAAACAAACAAAGCTGCTCAAACACTGGAAAGTAAGGTGAGGGGGCCTTCCCCCTGCTGTTTGAAAGTATGATTGTTTTGATGCAGAGCAGCTAGGGACCGACTGCAGCAGTAAGAGCAAGTAAAGAAATTTCACGGCATACAGTCAGGTTTATTATAAACACGGTACAGATTTTTTAATTAAAGTATACTGGAGATAGATTTCTTTTTCATTAATTCATTATTTTTTTGACTTTACATCCCCATTAGGGCAGGACTCCACGAACGATTCCGGCGCGATGCGCTAAAATGCAGGTGTCACGTCGGATTCGACAGAAATAAGGTCGTGATTCGAATTCGAATCAACGCTGCAACACAATCCAACAATAGAATTACTTACCTTATTTCCGCTGCATCCGACGTGACACCTGCGTTTTTGCACAGCGCGTCGGATCGCGCCGGAATCGTCCGTGGAGTCCTGCCCTTAAGGGCTTGTACAGACAAGCAGTTTTTCCTGCGCTCTCCTGCATTATGTTTTAATACATTCAACCACAGGGGATTGCAGATGAAACACAGTCAATTATTTTAAAATGGACGCATGTAAGCGCCAAACTCAGATGGAAAGAAGCATATTGCGTTCCACCTTCATTTGGTGCACCTGTGTGAATATGGGCACCTTTAAATTAATAAATTGCGTTCCTTCCTGCACTTCCATGCAGCTGAATGCTTTAAAACTGAATGCAGGGGAGCGCAGGAAAAACCACTCATCTGTACGAGCCCTTGGGGAACATTGGTCATACGAACAGGGCTCTACTAGCCATACCTGCATTAGGGGAACATTTTTTTGACAATAGGAGCCTTTAAACAAATTCCATTAACAACAAAGGTATGCAACAGCTTGTTTCCTTATTTCAAGAAAACACTAACGCACTAACCTTTCCTTTCTTAAACATGAAAAACATTATAGTCAAGGCAATTTTACTCGTTTGATAATGATCAGTACTGACTACTTCCCAATATAGTAAAAAAAAAACCCTAAAATTTAATTTGTTCATTTTCTTGTGTTATTATAATAACCATTCACAGCTGGATAAACTTCTTCCCACTGAGTTTGTTTCCATTTAAATTGTTTTCTCCTTCATAATACTTCTTCCGCTAGTTGAAAATTTATTAAATTCATTGAGTGGAACAAACAGCGTTTCTTAAAATATTTTGAAATGCTTCCCTCAAAGAGATTTTTTTAATGACAATTCGAACAAAACATAAAATTCAGTGGGGTTTGATACATCTTGTGTTTTTCACTCTCTTACCAAACAGGTGCACAACTATATATATATATATATATATATATATAAATAGCAAAAAGAAAAAGATGCACACCAGGATTTGTATACAAAAATTAAAATTCCATATTTATTGATTTACATTAAAATTCGGCCAACGTTTCGGTCTGCTCCTAAGACCTTTATCAAGACCATGGTCATGGTCTTGGTCTTGATAAAGGTCTTAGGAGCAGACCGAAACGTTGGCCGAATTTTAATGTAAATCAATAAATATGGAATTTTAATTTTTTGTATACAAATCCTGGTGTGCATCTTTTTCTTTTTTGCTATTTGGATAATTTTGCCAGTGAAGATAGCACCCAGGTATCGACCTAGAATCATGCATTACGGTGTGCGTTAAGAACTTCTGGACTGTATATATATATATATATATATATATATATATATATATATATATATATATATATATATATATATATATCCTAGTGCTGAATTATATCATTATTGAGGTTGATAAAAGAGCATATGCCTAGCAAGTTAACATTTTATTCAAGCAACTCATATTTAACTTCCAGATGATCAACACAAAGGCAAAATAATTACTTACAAGGCTGTTGGGGAAAACATAATCTTTAGAAGCCCTAACCCCACCCTTTCTTAAAACTATCTAATGTATCTACAAATATAATTGCTTTAGTGAGGTAATTCATCATTTCTTCTACTCTCAATAGATTTCTATGTCCCATGGAAACATCTACTGGTGACTAAAGTATCAAACAGTTTTTTTAATATAGTCCCTATAAATATTTATACAGAGTTACTGTATCTTTTCCAGTCTAAACAATTCCAGTTAAGCCAGTCTTTCTTTATAACTGAGACCGTCCATAAATGTTATAGTAGATTTAGATTTAGTAGATCTTTTCTGAACATTCTCTGTTTTAGCAATTTTCCTTAGGAGTATTAGAGACTAAACTACACCCCATATTCTAGGTGGGACCTTGCCCATGCTTAATAATAATCTGATGTATTTTGCCGCTGCTGACTATAAACACAGGTAGGGACTGGAGCAGAGACAAGACCAGTGTAGAAAGTCTGATTTCTATAATGTGGCTGGGGAGCCCAGCCAGCACTAGTGTTCCTGATATCCTTATGGAGCTCCATGCTTTCTGTAGGAGCAACTGAAGAGATCCAACCCCATTAGAAGAAACAGATACATTTTGCAGACCAGTAGGCATAGTCAGAGACAAGAGTACAAGCAGAAGGTACCAATGATATAGCCTGCTTCAGCCTCCATTCAGTGCTTTAGTTTAGTTGCAATCTGGGTCAGACTGGGACACCGGAAAAACCTGGTGGGCCCCAACAGACCAGACCTGATCCCCCAGTTGCCCCATAAAAATGAGCTGTTCTGCTGTGGTGCGGTGGTCCTTGCTCATGCATGGTGTGACTTTCGTGGCGGAGCCGGGAGTTGGTATCAAACGTCAATGAAAGCAGCTTACATATAATGCCATTCAGAACTTATTTACAAGCTTAAGTACTGCTTACTTTGGGGGCAACAGCCATGGTTTACAAAGCCCTCCAGGGTCAACGCCAAGGGATTCCTTACTGCCCTAAACACTTAACCCACACCCATGGCTCCTGGGGAAAAATTCAAAACTGCATCTCATTTCCACGCAATTGTCCTGTTCCTTATCAATATGAAATCAGACATATTTCAGTACAAGACAGAACATGGTTTTTATATATATATATATATATATATATATATATATATATATATATATATATATATATATATATATATATATATATATATATATATATTGTTTAGGTATCAGTATATTTGACAAAAACCTTGTGTAAAGTTTAGTACTGCAAATTTTTACATGTACTTTCCAACATCTAAAAAGCTTTACTTTCAGCTATGATTTGCTGTTTCATAGTTTTGTATTAAGATGCGTCAGTCAGTTTCTTATTTATCCTGGATGCAATGTACTGTTTTATGGAGTTATTTTCCTGCTAGGGTTCATTTGGGCCTTGTAAAGCACACACAATGGAAAAAGCAAATACAAATTATTGTCCCTTCATTGCAACTTAGTCCCACATGTGTAAATCTGTATATGGTTCTTTCATACCACTATATTCCATTTAATTGTCCTGTTCCCATTTGTTTACATTTTTATTCAAGAAGTTTGTGTCGGATTTGATGTGTCATTATGTGCCTGTTTGAATTGCTGGATCTTGTTTTAAGACTTGAATATTGTATTATACTGATATGATCACACAGGAAAGAATTCCACCATTAAGTCTTAATTCTTCAACATCTGTTCGCTTAGGTCAATGACGTATGGATCACTATTCTTCATAGGTCTTCATAAGTCCTCACAGGTCTCCATAGGTCTCCACAGGTCCCAACATGTCTTTAGGTATCAGTCAGGTGACAATCATTTCTTGTTATATAGTGCTATATTGTACTCAGCAATCAAATCTCACTTGGTGTTTATTGGATGGAACTTGCCATGACCTGACCATAAGCTTCCAGGATCATAAGTTAACACTTCTGGATAGCATAGTATCACTAGTTGGATTTGTGTTACTTGAAAAAGGGATACATTGCTATTCCGTAACATCGTCTTATATGTATGTATGTAATAAAAATACATTTTTACATTTATTATGAGTGCCTTTGGAGACTGCTAAAAAAGGTGACACTGAGGGGCAGATTCAATAAGAGCCAAATTTGCGCTAGCGTCCTCTTCGCTCACATCACCACACTTCGCCAGGCATAGATTCGTCAGGGCAACGCAAAGTCACAAAATATGAAATTGCGTCCAGGGTACCGGACTCTGGCGAAGTAGCGCTAGCATTACTGCAGGAAGCGAAGCAAAGTTGCGCTAGCGTTGGCTAATTTGCATACAGCGGGAAGTTAAAGTTGAATGGACGTATATGTTGCAGCCAATATATTACACTACACAAGCCCAGGGAAACCCTAATATTATAATGTTATATTGCCCTACACATGAGCCCAGTGTATAGTTTATGTGCCATATGTTAGAAAATGTAGGGGGAAAGCCGGGTACCCCAGAAAAAAATTACGATCTTTTGCAGCCTATCACCCTGAAAAATTAAGTGCCCAGTGATTTTTGGGACTTAGAAAAAATTTAAACTATTTTTTGAGGAAGTCCTATCTACTCTATTGCACTTCGTCTGGTCTGCGGTGGTGAAGGCAAGTCTGGCGCAAGAGGTAACCAGGGCCGGACAGGGAGTAAAAAGCTGCCCCGGCAAAAAAATCAAAGCAGCCCACACATAAATGTGTGCTCGTGTTTAACTTATACACGCACATATTTTAAATTATATATTTAAATTATATATGTATATATAGATATCCTTATCATTTACAGTAGAGGGTACATTATCCCTTATAATACATGAGTGATACTCAGAGTTCCCTGTATAACTCAGCCTGCAGCCTTGTGCCTTTATATGGTCACAGATCAACCCCTCAGTGACTTCTGATATCCTTATCATTTGTTCCCTATTTGTTCAGGATCAATCATAATAAGGTTATAGACATAAAAACAGAGCTGTTATATTATCCATAAGACTGGTCTACACATGAGAGCAAATAGCATGCTTCCCAAATATTACAGCTGCATAGCCTGGGGACCGCTGTGCTTATTGTCAGCTAAATAAATTGAATTACTACCTTTACCAACATGCCATAGTTCTCTTGGTAACAGAATAAATGTGGGTTATTACAGAACGTGAATCCAGCAAAGGGCTTGTGCTACACAGTTAAGCATATTCTAGCTAAAGGTTGCAACAGTGTGATAAGGCCTGCCAATAGTGGGGCCTGGTTCAGTTTGCATTTTTCTGCAAGGAAGGCTTTTTTTTTCCTTTCTGATCAAAATTGGAAAAATCTTTTAACATGTTCTTTTGTTTGTTTGTTTTTGCTTTCTTCAGGGCCTGAATCTTACTAATAATTTACTACTCAATATGATTTATTTGGCAATGTGCACAGCACTGGTGACCAAATACATTTAGCCATAAATATTTATTATTTTGACTTTGGTTCCTGCGTCCCCTACTTATTCCATTGGTCACTTAAGATACTCTTGCTCAGTTGTGATCCTTGCAATTTAATCTTTTTGGGTGACTTTGTGAGAAGGAAGGCAGGGACCTAGGCTGACATATGTGTCAGGTCTCCCCAGTTTTTAGAAGCCCGTTCATTTGCATATGCTCACCATACCATTGCTGATGGTTCCGGAGATCACAGTTTGGGTTCCACTTGTTGGGAGAGCTCCCTTTCTCCTCTCTGTTCGGGGTATGACAGCGGGTGCTTTATGATTGATTTTCAGCCTGCCTTCTCCCTCTGTGTTCCTGCAGCATTTATGTTTGGGAAGAGGGTGTGTGTTTATCTCCTCCGCTTCATTTATTGAGCTGCGCACAATGAGGGCAGCAGACAGGTCACCCATAAAACTGTCAGGACCAAAACCCCAGACATAGTCAGTCCCTTCATTACTCGCTCCTTTACTGCTCGCAGCTGTTAGGGAAATAAATCGAGAGAACAAGGCAGGCTGAAAATCATTCCTACGGCACAGCAAGTAACGTCCAATTTTAAATAAAAAGTCAAGCTAGCACCGTATCTAATTAGGCAGGGGGCGGCCCACTTTAAAACAGGGTAGAGCGGCCCCTCGGGCAAATGCCCGAGTTGACAGATTATCAGTCCGGGCCTGGAGGTAACGTTCAGTAAAATCAACATCTTAGTGAATTTGCGTAGTTACTTCCATTCGCCAGAGCACAATGCCAGACGTAAGGGAGCAATTACCGCTAGAGTCTATCTCCTTCGCTAGCGAAGTTACGCCTGCGCCCGTTAGTAAATCGGCGAAGTAACGGAATGACGTCACGCTGGCGAATTTTTGCTAGCGTTAGTCACTTCGCCCTTAAGGGCCCTATTTATCAGAATCCAAATTTTTCTGATTATCTTATTATAAAAATTCCAAGCAAACTATAATCCACAGTTTGAACTTATTTATTATTAAAAGCATGATTTAATAAGATCTGGGTAAAACTCAATAAAATTGATCGAAAATCCGAATTTTTGCAGATTTTTTTTTCCGAATCTCTTGAGTTTTTAGAAACTCCCATAAACTCGAAATTCGACCCTTGATAAATCTGCCCCTTGTTGTTAGTGCAACTATTAAGCATTTGTCCTTTCATTATTGTAAAAGTCATACTCTTTTACATGCTTCTTTCTTGTCAACAGCTGAAAAAAGTCATTACAAGCTTGCTGTGGCATATAAATTATCTTATTATAATACACAAAGGCCATGAATATCTTGTAAATTATATCCTTATAAACGGTGAGTTCTGATGTCATCAGTCATAAACGGTGAGTTCTGATGTCATTTCTGTCACATGACTCACTGAAATTTGTGTATTATAATAAATAAAGTACCCCCAGTTGTAAAATATGAGGATATTAGAAGTTACCTCGGAGTTCCATGACCTGTATAAAAACACTCGGCCTTCGGCCTCGTGTTTTTATATGGTCATGAAACTCCTCAGTAACTTATAATATCCTTATATTTTACAAGAGGGGGTACTTTATTCACTATATTATAAGCGTGCCCCTTAGTGCTTATTCTAAAAGCAATTGCGTCCAGGGTCTGGCTGTGCACGACAACTAGGGATGGATTTCCAATATACAGCTAAGTGCAGAGCACAGTGCCGACAGGTGCAAAGAAGCCCTGTTCTTACCACTAACTCAGGGAACTAGTAATTTTAGGGCTTCTACTTGCCTTTTCCACCCATCATAAACAGTGACATGAAAGTCCCATATATACAGTATATAATACTCCCTATACTTATACAGACTGGATATCTATCCCATTTCAAATCTAACAAATGATAGGGACCATTGCAAAACTATCCCAAGCCATGGCAGTTATCATCCAGAATATATTATGATTTTATTGATTGTACAAATATTCCTTCCCAGATCATTAATACCTTTCATATATAAATGGAAAGATACAAACCATCAACCTCAGACATAGAAAATAAAGATGTCCATCATCACGCACATCAGTCTTATGAAATATGTAATGTGCAGCCATTTCTATGGAATTAATCAGCCAAATACATAGAAAGAACGATTCCTCAGCCCCAGAGTAATACGGGATTAGCATAACTTCTTTTTAATTATCACTCAATAAAAGAATATATCACTTCAAAGTAAATGCAAATAACGTGGCCCTATCCTGACATTATAAAGCACAAAGCAAATGGGAATCTGAACAGTGGGGTTGCAGTAGGTGTGGTTTGCTTAGATTAACTACGGCTTTTGATACAGCACCACTTCAATGTTTGTGTCAAGGTCTATTGGTAGTGATCGACGAATAAATTTGCTTGTCAGGAATTTGCAGTGAATTGTTGTGCATCAGACTAGTTGCGTGCATAAAATTGTGCACGTCGAAATGATTCGGATACCCATTGTATTTAATGCATTTGGACAAAATAATCGCACCTATAAAAATTGTCGCGCGCATCAAAATTGTCATAATTATTTTGACGCCCATTGAATTTAATGGCTGAAGGATCATAAACAGAGAGTGGTTCTAAATGGTGTATGCTCTAATTAGACCCCATGATTATTTAACCTGTTCATTAATACTTAGATACAACTTGGATGAGTATTGAAATCACTTTACAGTTATAGGATCCATTATCTGGAAACCCATTATCCAGAAAACTCTGAATTACAGAAAGGCCGTCTCCCATAGACTCCATTTTGTCCAAATAATCAAAATTACTTTTAATTATTTTCATTTTCTCTGTAATAATAAAACAGTACCTTGTACTTTATCCCAACTAAGATATAATTAATCCTTATTCGGAGCAAAAAACAGCCTATTAGGTTTATTTAATGTTGAAATGATCTTCTATTAGATTTAAGGTATGAAGATTCAAATTATGGAAAGATTTATTAGTCCAGAAGACCTCAGGTCCCAATTCTGGATAGCAGATCCCATGGATAACAAATAAAACAAAACAATAGAATCTATCCACAATGGATACTGACAATTTGGAACCCCCCCCCCCAAAGAGCTAAAAACTTGACAATAAAGTTTTGTACTAGGATTTTTTTTGTGTTTTTGTTTTATCACTTGAAACACTTTTTTCCTTGTTTAGTGAAATTTAATGATGAATGAATTTCTCCCATTGCGATTTCCAGAAAAATTCTCAAATTTCCCTCAAAATTTGTGAAATGCCGAAAAATTCACTTAAAATCTTGAAATCTGCAAGTTCACAAAAAAAATGAAATTCGAACGCTTGCATGAAAAAAATCGGGAAATTCAAATGTTTTCACGAAAAAAACGTGCAATTCAAACGGTTTCACAAAGAAATCGTGCAATTCGAACGTTTTCACTAAAATTTGGGGAGATTAGTCTTTTGGCGACAAATCGTCTCTTCTTCGGGGCGACTAATCTCCCCGAACTGCCTCCCCGTTGGCTAAAATCGAGTGACTTCGGAAAAAGAAGCACTCCAAGTCTGTCTCTGCCCTAAAACAGTAGTGAAGACCACCCCTAATTGGGAGGGCCTTGAATTTCGAAGCTTTTTCAATTCGAAATTCGACCCTTGATAAATACAGTGGTGTGAAAAACTATTTGCCCCCTTCCTGATTTCTTATTCTTTTGCATGTTTGTCACACTTAAATGTTTCTGCTCATCAAAAACCGTTAACTATTAGTCAAAGATAACATAATTGAACACAAAATGCAGTTTTTAAATGAAGGTTTACGTTATTAAGGGAGAAAAAAAACTCCAAATCTACATGGGCCTGTGTGAAAAAGTGATTGCCCCCCCCTTGTTAAAAAATAACTTAACTGTGGTTTATCACACCTGAGTTCAATTTCAAAGGTTATAAAGCCATTTCTAAAGCTTTGGGACTCCAGCGAACCACAGTGAGAGCCATTATCCACAAATGGCAAAAAACATGGAACAGTGGTGAACCTTCCCAGGAGTGGCCGGCCGACCAAAATTACCCCAAGAGCGCAGAGAAAACTCATCCGAGAGGCCACAAAAGACCCCAGGACAACATCTAAAGAACTGCAGGCCTCACTTGCCTCAATTAAGGTCAGTGTTCACGACTCCACCATAAGAAAGAGACTGGGCAAAAACAGCCTGCATGGCAGATTTCCAAGGCGCAAACCACTTTTAAGCAAAAAGAACATTAAGGCTCGTCTCAATTTTGCTAAAAACCATCTCAATGATTGCCAAGACTTTTGGGAAAATACCTTGTGGACCGAGGAGACAAAAGTTGAACTTTTTGGAAGGTGTGCGTCCCGTTACATCTGGCGTAAAAGTAACACAGCATTTCAGAAAAAGAACATCATACCAACAGTAAAATATGGTGCTGGTAGTGTGATGGTCTGGGGTTGTTTTGCTGCTTCAGGACCTGGAAGACTTGCTGTGATAGATGGAACCATGAATTCTACTGTCTACCAAAAAATCCTGAAGGAGAATGTCCGGCCATCTGTTCGTCAACTCAAGCTGAAGCGATCTTGGGTGCTGCAGCAGGACAATGACCCAAAACACACAGCAAATCCACCTCTGAATGGCTGAAGAAAAACAAAATGAAGACTTTGGAGTGGCCTAGTCAAAGTCCTGACCTGAATCCTATTGAGATATTGTGGCATGACCTTAAAAAGGCGGTTCATGCTAGAAAACCCTCAAATAAAGCTGAATTACAACAATTCTGCAAAGATGAGTGGGCCAAAATTCCTCCAGAGCGCTGTAAAAGACTCGCTGCAAGTTATCGCAAACGCTTGATTGCAGTTATTGCTGCTAAGGGTGGCCCAACCAGTTACTAGGTTCAGGGGGCAATTACTTTTTCACACAGGTTTGGATTTCTTTTCTCCCTAAATAATAAAAACCCTCATTTAAAAACTGCAATTTGTGTTTACTTGTGTTGTCTTTGACTAATCTTTGATTAATAGTTAAATGTGTTTGATGATCAGAAACATTTTGTGTGACAAACATGCAAAAGAATAAGAAATCAGGAAGGGGGCAAATAGTTTTTCACACCACTGTATGCCCCTAAGTGTCCATTTATTAGTCCACTGTAAAGTCCAATTTGTCCAAGCTGCAAAGGAACAGTTCTTGTGCCTCCATTTAATCACCTACATGTATCTGTACACTGCTAATATGTATCAAAATACATGAATGAACCCACTTTTTACTGCAATGATTTTACACACTATTCCAATGAAACAATAGCTTTCATACCAGTGAGGCCATAAGCTTTATCTCTACTTCTGTTAACCCCAACTGGTACTGTGTTATCTGTGGGATACAAGGAAAAATAGTGTCACAATTAGCAGGATAAATCCAAATTTCCATTCAACCCTATTTCAAGTTTCCATATCTAATATGCTTCTGAGCATAATAAGTTTTTCTTGACTTCAGTCCCCACCATAACAGGGTTTTTTTTTTTTCTGGTGACATCTGTCACCTGAATTATGTCACAAAATGCTTCAAATAGTTTGACAATACTGTTTATTTTCATATATTTACTAATTTCTTTCTCCTTTTGCTTTGCTTTTTTTTACCTCTTCAGGTTTGTCATTTTTAATAACAATTGTGTTCATTCAGATTTATTCACACCATTCTAGCAGTCTGTCCTACATGTATGTATGTATGTATATTTTTATTTGTATAGCGCTCCTTGAGTGCAAAGCACTGTACAGCAAAACAATAAATTAGTAGTAACAAACAAGGGGTCATTGAAATAGAAAGTAACAATAAGTGTATTATTAAAAATACAATTCACATAAATATAAAATATAATTACAGATTAAGTGCTCAGTGTCAAGGAAACAAAAGGCTAGAGGACCCTACCCCGTAGGGCTTACAGTCTAAATGGGAAGGTAACATATAGACACAATTCAGAGGGGTATTAAGTGTCAGGCCCGAAGGCTCAGTTTGAAGTGTCGGACCAAGGAGGAAGCTGGCAGGTTACACACCAAGTTCGCGGTACAGGAAGGGATGAAGAGAAAGAGTAGTCAGCCAGGCAGGAGATCAGTTCAGGCAGCAGGTAGTCATAAACAGGAACAGGCAGAGGTCAATTAACAAGAATCCAAACACGAATATAGCACCCAGGAACACAATGAAGTAGAACCTATTCACGGGCAAAGGCAGAGAGTCACAAATGGCCTTTTAAACAATTCTTTGGCGCCAAAACGTGCGCAGTGACGTCATGCGTTGCATGCTGACGCTGCGTGTTGACGCTGTACGTTTTGGTGCTGGCGTCTTCGCGCAGGCGTAAATCCGCCGCGTCCAGGCGAGGCGCCGAAGAGGAAGACCCACGTGGCCCGCCCTGGGCGCCGCCATCTTGGAGTGGACGCCGGTGAGAGAGGACGCGCTGGACCGCGCTCCTCACATTAAGGTGCTGTAGGTTACTGTTTGTTACACTGTTATATAAGTGCCAGTTCCCAGTTCAGGTGTTATCCAGGTGCTCCCAAAGGTAGTCTTTGAGTTTCGTTTTAAAACATAACTAAGGCCACACAGATATGAAGAAAGAAAGAAAGAAAGAAAGAAAGATAGATAGATGACATTGTCTGATTTACACTTAGCAAAATGTTTTAGGTTAGTTGAGTTGTACACAAAGTTTACCTTTGATTAGATCTGTACAGTTGTGACTCTATCATTTGGAGACAGGATCACAAGACCAGATATAGTCCAAAAGAAAAGAGAAAAAGTAACGATTAGGTTAGGAATGTTAATCAAAGGAGATCTTTATGTACATCCTTCTAAAGTTTTTCCTATTGAACTAAAACAATTGCTATGTGTAAATCAGATGATCTGTGCCTCTTTGCTGCTGTTTGTGATACTTATTTTCTTAATGAGAAAAAGGGATATGTTTTATAATAAACTAAAAAGTAAATAAATGAATCCATTGTGGCATGGTTCCTGCCCACGTAGTTGTGTTTCCAGAAGGTTTCATCTTTGCATTAACTTTTTGGCGAAGGAGGTCAGCAGTGGAAAATCAAAATGTTAGCTTTCTTTGCAGTGCCCAGAGCGTGTGCTGATCCCAGCAATAAAATTGCTTACTAAAGCAGGTATTCTCGCTCAAAAAAATATAAAGTTCAGTTAAATGTCAGTGTTTGAATATATAGATTAGGGGCGGGTCAGTAGTGCTGTAAATCACCTTCAATATTAAACAGAATGCTATAAATCGGGGCTGCCAAAAAAATCTTTATTCCAGTTAGGCCCTGTGAGATGTCTCATAACTGTTTTCTATTCTCTGACGGGTTTAATTCTATCTTATGAGTTTGGAAAATAATAATTGTTAGCAGAGAGCTGATCTGAACTGCATGTGCAGCTTCTGTGTAAGTGAGGACAGACACACCAACTTCTGCGTGAACAGCTTTATAAACACTTCAGTGTAACAGGAACTTTTCCTAGAGAGCATACACAGGAAGAAGAAAATCACACAGGGTTAACATTACCATTCTCGCCTTTAAAATATTCAACTTCCATAGGTGTTTTCACTTCCTTTGCTTCCTCCATTCCACAATAGGTTATCAGTTCTTGGATTTTATTTTTCTGATTAAGTAGGAAACTTCCATCCTCATCTCTCTCAATTTGTATTCCAAGGTAATATGTGACATTTCCCAAATCCTTCATTTCAAAGTTTGCCTTTAGTCTTTGAACAATATCATCACTTTCCCCTTCTTGCTCATAACAGACTAGCACATCATCCACATAGATCAATACATATATCCATCTGGTTTCTTTCTTACTGTAAAGACATGGATCTGCCTTGCTTCTGGGAAATCCTCCATGTAAAAGGACTCAATTTATTTTCTCATTCCTTGCTTAAGTCCATATAGGCCCTTCTGAAGATACCAAATCTATGGTTTCTGGATTCACAAACCCAGGTGGTTATTCCATGTATAGGTCTTCATCAATTTCACCACAAAGAAATGCAGTTTTCACATCTAGGCGTCTTACTTGCATTCCTTTGCTGACTGCCATACATAAGAGTGTTCTTACAGTTGTATGTTTCACTACTGGAGCAATCATAGTCCTGACCAAATTTTTGTGAGTACCCTTTGGTGACTAATCTAGCCTTGTAATGCTCAACTTTTCCATTTGCATTGTATGTCACTTTAAATATCCACTTACAACCTACTGCTTTGTGACTCTGAGGTAACTGAAGTCCATATTTCATTTTTGTTCAAGGAATCAATTTCCTCTTGTGCTGACACTTGCCATTTTTTGGCTTCACTTTTTTGGTAGCTGATTGATCTCTTCCCAGGAGTTTGGTTCAAATATTTCTTGTGTGTTAGCTTTGTAAGAGTATCTGAGAGCTGGTATCCCTTTTGTGGTGCAGTTTGACCTTCACAGTTCAGTTGCCTCTGTGACATTTGGTTGTTGAGGTGTACTTTGGTAATTTTCCATCATGTGCTTCAGAGTCACCTGTTTTGGCAAGTGGTTCTACCCCTCCTGTCACAGACACTGTTGTTGTCTCTTCAGAGGATTCAGGTATCATGGTTTTTGATAAGGAAGACTCGTCAAAATATATGCTGTTGCTTACTGTCACTTTCCAGGTTTTTGGATTTAGAACTCTGTAAGCTTTACTGTATCCAACCAATACACCTTCTGTAGCTCTGTCTCCCAGTTTGTGGCATTTTTCACTTGGAATGTGTTTATATGCCTTGCAACCAAACGTTCTCAAGTGATTTACACTAGGGTTCTTACCATTCCACGGCTCGTAAGGGGTAGCTGCTATAGATTTTGTTGGTAGACGGTTTTGTACTGTAGGTATGTTGCTGTGGTTATTTGCAGCTTCTCTGTAAGTGAGGACAGACACACCAACTTCTGTGTGAACAGTAACTTGGTTGCTTTATAGAACTCACCATAAACACTTCTGCATAACATGTCTGCAACAGGAACTTTTCATAGAGAAGATACACAGGAAGAGGAAGAAGAAAAACAAACAAGGTTACAGGTCAAACATGACATCACATTGCTAAGCAACAATAGACCCTCCCTGAATTAAGTAACACCCACTGGAACAATCTCTGTCTGTTGTTTTCCATCAATAATGTGTGTGGCTTAACTTTACTTGGTGAAAAGGGCCACGTGTATCAGAAAGGTGTTTAGCTATGACGTCCTTGCACAGAAACATGGGGGAGGTTATTTATTTGAACTTTATTTATTCTATTCAAATTTTTTTAGTGAAGAAACTCGAATTTTGTTTAAAAAAAAAAAACTTGAATTTTTCGATATTTATTATGCCCCGAAGATGCTAAAAGTCTAAATCTGAAAATATGTGTCAAATTCATGTAAAAGTCAATGCCAGCTGTCCCTTTAACCATATGAAGATGTTTATAACCTTCACTTAATTTTGGGGTGTATGATGCTGGCTTTTTCTCGAAAACTTGATAAATTTGAGTTTTTCGAGTGGCAAAAATTGGAATTTTTGAGTTTTTTGTTTGTAAAATTGAAAAAATGTGAGTTTTTTTTAATCCAATTTTCTAGACCTGAAATATTAATAAATACCCCAAATTTGTGGGTGGGAGTTTGTTTCTGGCACAGGTATGGGACCTGTTATCCAGAATGCTCGGGACCTGGGGCTTTCCGGATAACGGATCTTTCAATAATTTAGATCTTCATACCTTATAGCTACTTGAAAATCTTGCAGGCATTACATAAACCCAATAGACTGGCTCTGCTTCCAGCAAGTATTAATTGCAGTATAGCTTAGTTTGGAACAACTGTACTATTTAATTATTACAGAGAAAAAGGAAACATTTTTTTAAAATGTGGACTATTTGGATAAAATGTAGCCTATGGGAGACGGCCATTCCGTAATTTGGATCATTCTGGATAATGGGTTTCTGGATAACGGATCCCATACCTGTAATATATGAGAAAAAACAAGTTTTAGTAATACCCCCTAAGTAATACAAAGAGAGAGCCTGTTTTACAGAGGAGATGTCTGTGTTTCTGTCAAAGCTGGAGCAAGTTGCAGAGCACAGTGACGGATGCATAACCATAGTGCAGGACTTGTTAACTTGTGGGTCTCATGAATTACAATTTAATGGATGAGTAGTGGCAAGAAAACCTGCAGCACTGTATTCATGGACAGAGGCAGTCACTCAGCAAATGGCAGGGAACTGTGCACCCCTACCTGCACTTTGCTTAATGGCCACATCTATCCATGAATACAGTGCTTCTTGCTGTTTCATAGTTAGTTAGTTACATCGTTAAATCGGTTGGAAAAAAGACAAAGTCCATCAAGTTCAACCCCTCCAAATGAAAACCCAGCATCCATACACACACCCCTCCCTTCTTTTAATTAAATTCTATATACCCATACCTATACTAACTATAGAGCTTAGTATCACAATAGCCTTTGATATTATGTCTGTCCAAGAAATCATCCAAGCCATTCTTAAAGGCATTAACAGAATCAGCATCACAACATCACCCGGCAGTGCATTCCACAACCTCACTGTCCTGACTGTGAAGAACCCCCTACGTTGCTTCAAATGAAAGTTCTTTTCTTCTAGTCTAAAGGGGTGGCCTCTGGTACAGTGATCCACTTTATGGGTAAAAAGGTCCCCTGCTATTTGTCTATAATGTCCTCTAATGTACTTGTAAAGTGTAATCATGTCCCCTCGCAAGCGCCTTTTTTCCAGAGAAACCAACCTCAACCTTGACAGTCTCCCCTCATAATTTAAGTCTTCCGTCCCTCTAACCAATTTAGTTGCACTTAGTCTCTGCACTCTCTCCAGCTCATTTATATCCCTCTTAAGGACTGGAGTCCAAAACTGCACTGCATACTCCAGATGAGGCCTCACCAGGGACCTATAAAGAGGCATAATTATGTTTTCATCCCTTGAGTTAATGCCCTTTTTTATGCAAGACAGAACTTTATTTGCTTTAGTAGCCACAGAATGACACTGCCCAGAATTAGACAACTTGTTATCTGCAAAAACCCCTAGATCCTTCTCATTTAAGGAAACTCCCAACACATTGCCATTTAGTGTATAACTTGCATTTATATTATTTTTGCCAAAGTGCATAACCTTGCATTTATCAACATTGAACCTCATTTTCCAGTTTGCTGCCCAGTTTCCCAACTTAGACAAATCCCTCTGCAAAGTGGCAGCATCCTGCGTGGAACCTATAGTTTCGATTGTGTGTTTTGCATGATTGACAGTGATGGGCGAATTTGTCCCATTTCGCTTCGCCGAAAAATTTGAAACGGCAAAAAATTTGAAACGGCAAAAAATTTGCAAAACTTTAAAAAATCAAAGTTTTTTGAGTCAAATACTTGTCTCGTTTTGGACGCCGGCGCACATTCACCGCCGAAAATGCGCCAGTGTCCATTTTTTTTGGACACCGGCGAATTTTCATCTGTGAATTTTAACAGCAGTCTTGCAAATTTATTTGCCGTTGCCATAAATTCACCCATCACTAATGATCGATTGAAATAATAGGAAAGTACCCATAAAGTGTGCAGCCCATGTAGATAGTTTACTTTACTGCACTATTGTTTGCTAGACAATCCTAGTTTTGAATAAAGTATAGGAAAGACTGATACAAACTCGTATCGTGTTTTTAGGATAAGAAAATATAATCAACCCTTTTTAATAATTCACATACTCCCAGGAACAGGTCAGATTTATATTTATGTGTCTCAGATGAATGTATAGTGTATAATCCACAACAGGAATATTCCCACAAATGAGCCAATGGCCACCTTACATTTGTAAAGCATATAATTGCTGCTAAAGAATAAAAATGACAAGGAAAATTTTAATAACACTGCATTGAAGAAAAGCCACTGGTAATTATTTACACATCAAATTTAAACTCTGATGCATAAAAAGGCATCAAAAATCAATTAAAATTTCATTAGACGCAATTAAGCAATACAATATTCCAAAAACAATCAAAAGATATATCGGCATGCCACAAGGTGTTTGCACAAAGAAGCATTTAAAATTGCAGAATTAAACATGTTTCAGTTGTCAGGGTACAGAGACGTTTCTATATTTAAACACAAGCATTGAGCAGCTAAAGTTATTTTGGTGCCTACGGCTTTTAGCATTGATAGGACTTAACACTCTTTTATAAAACAGTTAACCCTGTTTTTTTTTCCTATCCCAACCGCCATCTAAACATTATCGTCCTCAGTTAGAACTGTAAAGCTTGAATGTGCAATAGTTTAATGATTTTCTATTAAAACTGTAAAGTTAATTTAGAGCTAGCAGATGGCTCCCCGGCACTAGGGACTGGCTGAGAAAGTCCTGGTTACCTCCAATACATTTCCAGAAGAAACAGAGACTCCAAACTCCTAAATCCATACCTTCAGCTTCACCTTAATGACCTGCAACCATCTGTTATGGCTGCTATAATTATCACAAATGTCAAAAGGGTATTGGAGGGTGGGAAAAATATGGCTTTGGCAAATCTTATATTGATAAAACCGCCATCTCCCCACAATGTACTGTACCTGTATTACTAGTATTCTATTTTTTTTATACTGTGATAAAAACTTCTATAGCATTTTACAGAACTGGTACTGAGCAGCAATTAACCGAAATACCAATAAATTAAACACTATATATATATATATTGTAGCATGGTTGGGAAAATCATAGATGGAAAGTATATCCCTCCCAGAATCCTCTATGAAGCAGTGCAGAGGGATGGGAAAATGAGGCTCTGAGTAGCAGGGAGGTAATTAGCCTCACCTGGAGTAAAAAGGTGGGGAAGAGAGAGAGAGAGAGAGAGAGAGAGAGAGAGAGAGAGAGAGAGTTTTTATTGCTGGGCACAAGTTTACAGAAAGAGACAAGTTAGGTGGGGACTGGAGAGAGAGAGAGAGAGAGAGAGAGGGCGCTCTCATACTGGGCACATCTACACAACAGCAGCCCCATGAGCTACCACCATAAAGCCTGGCTGAACAACCAGACCCAGGGCAAACCATGCGCCCTGAAACAACTCATCAGCACCCTGCCCACCCAAGACTCCCACCAACTGACAAAAGGCCAAATAACACAAAAAATAAACAAAGTCAAAGAGCAATACGTCTGTGACTGGAGGAACGAAATATCAAATTCCCAGAAACTCTACCAATCACTGGGGAGAGAGTACAGACTGGCCCCATATCTGGAAAGGCTACAGAACCCCAAAGACAGACAGATCCTGAGTATGTACAGACTGAGTGCCCACAACTTGGAGATAGAACAGGGACGACACAGACAGACCTACAGACCCAGAGAGAACAGACTGTGCCAGCGATGTGACCAGGAGGCCATGGAGGATGAGGCCCACTTCTTGCTACAGTGCCCCAAATACTCAGCACTGAGGGACACCCACTTCCAGAGATTTTCCAGTCACATCCCAGACTTCACATCCATAAAAGAAGAGAGGAAACTCCACTTCCTACTGGGAGAAGAGGCACGGACAGTAAAAATAGCTGCGCAATATGTAAGAGACTGTCATAGACTGAGAGAGACCCCACTTTCCCCTATTCCCATAAACTGCCCCCCCTAACCCCACCCATTTCACCCCTCTACCTACTTTGGCAATGCTTAATGTATTTGGTCCTGCCAATAAAGCTCATTTGATTTGATTTGAGAGAGAGAGAAAGAGAGAGAGAGAGAGAGAGAGAGAGAGCTAGCTAGCTACTGGAGGGCTGTGTTAAAAGTTTGCTTAGTAACTGCATGTTACCTGTGTTATTGCTGGGCACAAATTTCCAGAAAGAGACAAGTTATCTGGTAGCAAGGACTGGCTACCAGCTTCTGCCTTAAGTGTTTGGGGAGCGGCTGCTTCCAGGAGAAAAGCACAAGGAATCTCCAAAGGACTGTGAGTTAACCGTTAATTTTGTTTGCTGGACTTATATATTGCCCAAGTGGGAGACTGTGGGACCTTTTCATTTACCAGTAGGGATGTCGCGGACTGTTCTGCGGCGAACTTGTTCGCGCGAACATCGGCTGTTCGCGTCCGCCGCAAGTTCGCGAACGTCGCGCGACGTTCGCCAATAGGCGTTCGCGTCAAAATCGTTCGACCATTCGACCATTCGATCGCTAAAATCGAACGATTTTCGTTCGATTCGAACGAAAATCGTTCGATCGAACGATTAAAATCCTTCGATCGTTCGAATCGAACGATTTTCGGATGTTCGAAGTTCGCGAACTGTTCGCGAACTGTTCGCATTTTTTGCCGGTGTTCGCGAACGGCGTTCGCGAACACATTATCGGCGGTTCGCTACATCCCTATTTACCAGTACAGCTGGGCTATTTTTGTTTACTGCCTTCCCAAAGGGAATGAACTGTTATGTTGGTGTTTAAGCTGCTGTGTTAAATAAATGCACACGTGAGATCAGCTGGAAACCTGTGTACTGTCTACTATCTGTGTGAAAGGAGTTGCTGCTGCTGCTACTACCAAACGAGCAATCCCCCCCACTATATATATATATATATATATATATATATATATATATATATATACCAGCACAGGCAGTTTAAAATTTGGAAACGCTATGTGAAGTGATGTCTTATTTGTAAAACATATGGTACAGTGTTGTCCAGCTTTAGCTTTTTACTGAATTTTTTTGTTAATCAGAGGGGTGTACTAGAGGGTTTGTGCTGATATGTCACATGACAATGGGAAATGTAAGGCCAGTGAGAGAGCAAGCTTTTCAGGCAAGCTGTTCGGATTGCTAAAGGTGTGGGGGGGAAACATAATACAGTTTCATAAAATTGTATAAAGTCTTCCTATTTAGCCGGCACAATCTGGAAGTTGTTGGTTTTGTATTGTAGTGCTACACATTGAAGAAGAATAGTCTGACAGGGAGTCTGAAGGACACCTTTGTTTTCCCAAGTTTGCTGCCAAATAATTCCATTGTATTCTTCCTGTAAAAGATAGTTCTGCATTAAGCGCTGATGTCATGTTCCTTACTGCATGGCAATATAAATTGTGTGGAGGTGAAATACATCAAAGTGGGAACAGTTTGTGCAGTGCCAATAACTTCTATAATCTAAGCACTGAAACCTGTTAAAGCAATCTAAAGCAAAAGTAAATTTTGTATCTCGTATTTGTGTTTAGCCCTGTACTTTTTTTTTTTTAGCTTTATGCCGAGAGGAAAGAATGCAAAGACTTAGCATTCCCATATACTCTTCGAAAATCGAATGATATTGAAATTGTTCTTTAAAATAGTCTGGTTTAAATCTAAATTGCTGCCATGTCCCAAGAGATCTTCATGAGCCGGATAACAATGGAAATTTGGAGATGTGTGAAGGTTAGTGATGGGCGAATTTGTTCCATTTTGGTTCGCTGAAAAATTTGCGAAATCTGAGAAACAGTGAGAAATTTGCAAAAATCGAATTTTGACGCCTGCGTTAAAGTCAATGGGCGTCAATTTTTTGCCGCAGCTGAATTTGCGCAACAGTTTCATGAAATTATTCGCCATCAGCCAAATGTGGAAATTCGCCGTGAATTCCCGCCTGGCGAATACATTGAGCTGTATTTGTGAACCCTGTTTTCGTATTAAGAAATAATTAAGAAATAATGTCCAACAATACAAGTTAGTGGCTAACTCACCAGTAGAAATTTTCAGGTTTGGGTGCACAGCCCCAAAACTACAGCTTAAAGAAGTGGATGACCCTTCTTGCCAATTTCAGTCGACTTCTTTACTTTTGTTAAACCGTTTTTAACCATTTTTAAAAAGCATTGTTTATTAGATTTAAATACAGATGCTACGAAATCAAAGGATACAGTATTTCTCTCAATAACAAAGTCAGCAAGCCTATGCATAATAGCTAGCTCAAATTTAAAGGGGTTTTTCACCTTTGAGATAACTTTTAGTATGATGTAGAGATTCTGAGACACTTTGCAATAGGTTTTAATTTTTTATTATTTGTGATTTTTGAGTTATTTAGCTTTTTATTCAGCAGCTCTCGAGTTTGTAATTTTAGCTATCTGGTTGGTAGGGTCCAAATTTCCATGCACTTATTTGATTAAGAGACTGGAATATGAATAGTAGAGGCCTGAATAGAAAGATGAGTAATAAAAATGAGCAATAATGATACAATTGTAGCCTTACAGAGCATTTGCTTTTTAGAAGGGGTCAGCGACGCCTATTTGAAAGCTGGAAAGAATCAGAAGAAAAAGGCAAATAATTATAAAACTAAAAAAAAGAAAAATAATGAAAACCAACTGAAAACTTGCTTAAAATTAGCCATTGTATAACACACCAAGGGGCAGATTTACATAGGGTCGAATATCGAGGGTTAATTAAACCTCGATATTCGACTGCCGAATGTAAATCCTTCGACTTCGAATATCGAAGTTGAAGGATTTACTGCAAATAGTACGATCGAACGAAAAATCGCTCGATCAAACAATTAAATCCTTCGAATCGTTCGATTCGAAGGATTTTAATCCATCGATCGAACGATTTTTCTTTGACCTAAAAATTGTTACAAAGCCTATGGGGACCTTCCCCATAGGCTAACATAGCACTTCGGTAGGTTTTAGGTGGCGAACTAGGGGGTCGAAGTTTTTTTTAAAGAGACAGTACTTCAATTATCGAATATTCGAACGATTTTTAGTTCGAATCGTTCGAATGGGCCACTTAAAGTTACTACCTCTTTAAACGGAACGTTAACCCCAACCCGACATAGGGAGAGAAAATATATTGGTTCTGGAATGGACACTACTAAAATACAGCATATTATTATGAAAAAAAAATATTTTTTGATACACCTGTGTTTCCAAAAAAAGTTACCGATCCACTGTTTTGACTTATGGTGAATGAAATTGTCATGGCACTCCTTTAAGGAGATGTTAACCCAAAAATAATTTGTGATGCCTTATAAAAAAAAAAATTCTACGCAACTTTGCAATATACATTAATTACAAATTTGCTATGGTTTTTAAGTTATTTGCTATTAAAAGCAGTGTCTGTCCATCTCTATTCTCTGCCCTGATGACTCTTGAAACTGTTGAAAAATATAAAACAAGGCAGTTGTCTAACAAACCTGTCTTTGCTGGGGAACCAAGACTTTTGCAACATTGTTTAAAAAATAACAAATAGGAGTTAATCAAATTCTGCTTTCAATAGCAATTGTTTTTACAATTCAAAGCACTGGAAATATTTAATAAATGTGCATTGATAAGTCGCTTTTCCTTTTATTAGGCAAATGTTTATTTTAGGGTAAGGGGACACCTGGGGATTGCCAGGTGAATAAGGGGCTGATTCACTAACTTCGAGTGAAGGATTCGAAGGTAAAAAACTTCAAATTTCAACGTTTTTTTTGGGCTACTTCGACCATCGAATGGGCTACTTCGACCTTCGATTACGACTACAAATCGAAGGATTCGTAGTAAAAATAGTTCGACTATTCGACCATTCGCTTTTCGAAGTACTGTCTCTTTAAAAAAAACTTCGACCCCCTAGTTCGCCATCTAAAAGCTACGGAAGTCAATGTTAGCTTATGGGGAAGGTCCCCATAGGCTTGGCTAACTTTTTTTGATCAAAGGATATTCCTTCGATCGTTGAATTTAAATCCTTCGAATCGTTCTATCTATCTGCGCTAAATCCTTCGACTTTGATATTTGAAGTTGAAGGATTTTAATACCTAGTCGAATATCGAGGGTTAATTAACCCTCGATATTCGACCCTTAGTGAATCGGCCCCTTAATCTCCCCGAATCGCCAGGTGTGCCCTTACCCTTAGGGTTGACTTGCCCTTTAATACATTAACACAAACACTAGATGCTCTCTGTACATAGATTATCAAAAGGCAGATTTCCTTCTGACTGACAATACAAGAATAGGTTAGAAGAAGAGAACATTGCCCAAAGGGGATCAAATATTAAATTGGACTCGGGTAAAAATGTAATAAATGATGGATTTTTAAAATGTACTTTAACAAGCTGTTCTCTCACCAAATTGTGTCACATTCTGAACAGCATAAGATAAACAATCAGACACACGAGAAAGGGAGTTTTGTGCAGTGCTTAAAAGGCTGCATTTTACTGCCACGAATGATGATTTGGAGAGAGGCTCTGATTTAATACAAATGGGTACAAACACTGCAGGAATAAAAGAGAAGATGCATATAGTGCTGCAAATACAGTACATGTGGTGTAAAGTGATCCATATGTGTAAAAGAACAAACGGCACAATGGTTTTCTATTCTAATCATATAAGGACTTTACATCGGAAGGACTTTGCTTTTGTATATCTTGCTGCTAGTGCTTGGAGAAGCAATGACACCGACAATGATTTTGAAAAGAATAATTCGCTTAGGGGGTGATTTATTAAAGCTTGGTAAATTGTATCAGATGGTTACTGCTCAGTAAAACTTTACCAAGCCTTTTAGACTTAATTTATTTTCCATGTTTGAATCATTCCATCACGGAAAAGAATTGCCTGAATCTGTATTCTCCCAGCATGAGATACACATCAGGGAGCACGGATGCAGACAGGTGAATGCGCTCAGCACATAGAACAAAACGCTCAGCAGTCAAACGCATTCTGAATGTATCCGATTTGATAACTGTCAGTTCATTACAAACTTTCCTGTGTTCTTAAACCCTTCCTATACACATCATCATACGCTTTATTTACAAACGCAAATGCAGTGGCCAGAGTGCAATCTCAGACACAAATCTCCATTTTATTACCCATATTGCAGTGTTCGTTCCCATAATTCCAGCTTATTGCAGCCATGCTCCAAATCGCATCCTCCACAATTGTACCTGATGCATTGAAACAGACAGAATTAACCAAAACTATCGATGCAACCCACTGCGGGAAGCCCGGAGCTAGCTCTAGGTGCAGGTTGGCAGTATCTCCAGTGTTGTCCAGCAGTTAGACCCATTTATCAGAGGAGATGGGATGCACTGGAAACAATGTGATAGTACAGGAGAGTGTTTGGACAAAATTCCCTTAATGAATTGTGTAAGTATTAGTGAAATAATTACCAGCCCCCTCCTGAAACCCCCCCCCCCCCTTTGCTTGTAAAAAGTATGGCAGAAGGGCCGGCGACTACAGAGTGTGAGGGTTGCAAGTCCAGGGTGGGAGGTGGCCCCTACAGAGTGCCCAGCTTCACATCCTGCTCCCGGGCCCAGGTTACACCACATGTCAATAAGTGGTCTTCCCTTGCATTGCAGAGTTCAGAATTCATATATGGCTCTTCATATTTCTATACAGGTATCAGATCCCTTATCCAGAAACCCGATATCCATAATGCTCCGAATTACATAAAGGCTGTCTCCCATAGACTCCATTATATCCAAATAATCCAAATTTTTTAAAATGATTTCCTTTTTCTCTGTAATAATAAAACAGTAGCTTGTACTTGATCCTAACTAAGATATAATTAATCCTTATTGGATGCAAAACCAGCCTATTGAGTTAATTTCATGTTTAAATGAATTTCTAGTAGACTTCAGGTATGAAGACCCAAATTACAGAAAGATCCGTTATCCGGAAAACCCCAGGTCCCGTGCATTCTGGATAACAGGTCTCATACCTGTATAATATTTCATATTAAGTACATTAGTTGTACATTGCTGTAATAAGTCTCTTAAAAAAGAAAAACTTACTTGACTCAGTAAGCCAAAAAAAGGGATGGGTGAATTTTTTCGCCTTGTTTCGCCACGGAAATGACGCCCATAGACTTGTATGGTATTGATGCCTAAAGACTTTAATGACATTTCACCGGCGTCAAATTTTTTTGCGAAACTAAATGGGTCAAATTCGCCCATCCCTAACCAAGAATAGGGTGTGGGTTGGTTCTCTGGAGCACTGTGCACCACAGCAGTTTGCAGTCATTTGTCATATTGCAGTATTATAGATTAACAACCAAATATATTTATTTAATGTACTGACTGTAGGAAATTATAACTGTGTTTGGTATACTCCAGTACCTGTGAGCTGCTACATTAAGGGGTTTATTGATCAAAATCCCAATTTTTTTGGGGCATTTAAATAAAAAAAATTTAACCAAACTATCGGACCTTATTTATTATTAAAAAAGCATAATTGAACTAAATTGGGGACAAACTCAATTAAATAGAAGCGAAAACACAGTTTTTCCCCAAATCGCTCTATTTTTTAGGGCTTTTTCCCGAAAAGCCTGAATTTTTGGACTTTTGCTCAAAAAGTCTGAAATAGGATAGGTTCCTCCAAATAGGATAGGTATCTCTCCCATTGACTTATATACAACCTCGGCAGGTCTGAGATGCAGGATTTTCAGATTCAGACTTTTTGCAGCATCGGGCTTTAATAAATCCTGAAAAATTAGATTTTTTTTTTTCCAACTAAAAATTTGGATTTTATAGTAAAAAAAAAAAACTGGACCTAACTGTGAGCTCTCACATGTACAAAGTCTTAAGCTTTCTGAAACATTGGACAAAACTTTTAATGTCAAATCAGTCTAAACAGACCTGAAATGCTCTTGAAGTTAATGGTGGTAAAATGAATAAATTTTATCAAATGTGACTTTTTTTCAATTTAGTCAAAACATTAATCATTTCTAAAATGCCTCCTAGGTTAATGGTACTTTGCACAATAAGACATCAAAACACAAGTCAAGAAGTTCAGAAAAATAATCATGCCTGCTCAAAAAGGTCATAGTCATATAAAAAAGAATAAAAGTTCTAGGTGCATAATGCATTGCAAGGAACAATGAATCAACAATTGCTGTGCAGAAAACCTCACAATAAGCTTCTCAGATATATATTTTAACGGGTTTTTACGTTTTCTAAATATCCTGGCTGGTGGTTAGGTACGCTGTGTCTTTTATTTATTGCTTTAAAAAGGTATTAACTAAAGTGTTAAGAAATGGTGCAGTAGCTCTTGTTTATATTTACACACAAGTAAACTTTATTTTAATGCACACATTTGAAATTCCTGCATACCGTTCCTTTGCAAGACACTTACACAGGGGCGTAACTATAGAGGAAGCAGACCCTGCAGTTGCAGGGGGGCCCAGGAGTGTAGGGGGCCCAGTGAGACCCTAATTAATTAGCAATTTTAATATATCTTGGTAAAATAGGCCAACTTATAAATATTTTGGGGCCCTAAATTGAATTTGCTATAGGGCCCAGTAACAACTAGTTACGCCACTGCACTTACATATACTGGGATTTATCAAACCAGATGCAAATTCCAGTTCAATGCCCTATTTTAACTATATTACCTTTATTTACAGTATAGTTAGAATGTGAATTGAAATAATGAGACCAGAAAGTGTTGCACAAATAACTATGGTTTAGAGTGAAAATCCTCACTCCCATTGTTTACCTCATTTGTTACCTAGCTTAAAGGAATAGTCCATCTTTAAATTAACTTGTGGAAATAAAATTCCTGCCTGACCCCAAAATAGGTGATCGGGTAAAATCCCTGGATCAAACTCTATAATATACAGTATATTACAGTATTTAAATATGTAAACTCTATAACACAATATTTTAAAATCCATATTTAAATGTAACTCATACTATATTTTACAAGAAATATTGTGTGCTCTAGCTAAATATCCAGAAAGCTAAGATTTACAGAAAGGCTATTTCAAGGAAATAATTCTAATGTTGTCTAAAATTATTTCCTTTTTTACTGTAATAATAATTAGAAAGTACCTTGCAGTTGATGGTAACTTAGCTGATATTGGTGACTGACAAAACAATCCTGTTTGATAATATGTAAAGTTTTAATGATTTTTAGCAGACTTAAGTCATTCTGATCCAGATTACAAAAATATCCCTTATGCAGAACTTCCCTAGCATTCAGGATAATAGATACTTTAGCTACTGTATTTATAATATATTATATATTATGATACAGATATGAAACCTGTTATCCAGAAATGTATATTTTCATACCTTAAGTCTACTAGAAATCCTATAAACATTAAATAAACCCAATAAACTGGTTTCGCTTTCAGTAAGGATTAATTATATCTTAGTTTGGATCAAGTACAAGCTAATGTTTGATTATTACAGAGAATAAGGAAATCATTTTAAAAAATTTGGATTATTTGGATAAAATGGAGTCTATGGGAGACTACCATTCCATAATTCTGGATAAGGAGTTTCCAGATAACGGATCCCATACTTGTACAATATACTGAACTATCAATAGCTAGATCTAAAACAGCGGTAAAGCAATTAATTTTGAAACTAAAATATCATAATCTAAATTCACTGTCCTATACTGTGCACTATAATGTAAATATATATACACTAAAATACAGTTATAAACTCTATGTACATTATAATGTAATGTAAACGCTATATACACTATGTACATTATAATGTAAACCTTTATGGTAAACACTAGTGATGGGCGAATTTATTCGCCAGGCGCAAATTTGAGGCAAATTTGTCCACTTCGCCGCCGGTGAAAAAAATTTGCGAATTTACAAAGTTTTTTTCAACGACGGTTCCGGTCCCTTTTGTACATCGTTTATGGTTTAAAGGAAAGATACTTATAGGTGAGGAGATATACCTTGGCCATAGCCAACAGGTACTAAAGAGATAGTAGTACAGTCAGTTCAGGCTTTTAAAGTCTCTAATCTGAGTTCAACATATCTACAAAAAAGCAAGAAATGGGGGAGGTTTTGTTATGTTAGTTTTTTATTTTGCATGTTTATTAGTGTTGCCTGGAGGGTTGAGGGCACTCAAGCTGTTAAGTCAATTGGGCAGAGAAGGGGGACAGGTTAGTGAGGCAAAATTGGCAACTTTCCTTAAGCTGCCTCCTGACATCTTATGGAGGGCCCTTGTTAGTCTTCCAATGTATCATTTGGTGAGGTATTTGTTGGCCTCCGTGGTTGGTCAGTTCTGAAGGATCTTAAGGGGAATTCAGGTTTTCTTGAAAGTTCTATTGACTACTTCATGCATTAGAGATCATCTAAAAGAGATGAGTTAGGGTAGTGCCACAGTGAGTTACTTGTGGAGTGAAAGCATACTGACAATAACAAACTCAATAAATGAATAGCCAATAAATTAGCACCAAAATTAAGAACATCTATAAACTATAATATGGGTACCAGATAATTGATAATGGGTTACCAGATAATGGATTCCATAACAGTGTTACAAACACTTTATATTGGTGCAAATGATCTTATTTTCCACTAGGGATGCACCGAATTCACTGTTTTGGATTTGGCCGAACCACTGAATCCTTCACCAAAGATTCAGGTGAATACTGAACCGAATACAAATCCTAATTTGCATATGCAAATTAGGGGTAGGAAGGGAAAACACTTTTTACATCCTTGTTTTTTGGCAGAAAGTCTCTCAATTTCCCTCCCCGACCCTAATTTGCATATGCAAAATAGGATTCGGATTTGGTTCGGCCGAAAAACAGAATCCTGGCTGAATCCCGAAACGAATCCTGGATTTGGTGCATCCGTATTTTCCACTGGAACATGAGGAACTAGAGGTCTGCAAAACTTATACTACATGCATGCATGCAAAAAAAAAAACTATTTGTACAGGTAAGCGATCCGTTATGCAGAAACCCGTTAGTTTTTTGGATAAAGAATCTTTCCATAATTTAGATCCTTATACTTTAACGGGGCAATGTAATATGTTTCGTTATCAGAAGAAACCCGTAAACACACATTTTAATTGGATTTTGGTGTGGGGAGGCCCCAAGCCTTCATTAAAATCTGCCTATGGGATCAGGTATAAGGTACTGTTTCATTATTACAGAGAAAAAGGAAATATATTTTAAATTATTTGATTAAAAGAGAGTCTATGAGAGATGGCCTTCCCATAATCTGGAGCTTTCTGGATAACAGGCTTCCAGATAACAGATCCCATATCTGTATGCACTTCCCAGTCATTGGTTTTCTATTTATAAATGGAAATCAGATAACTACTATTTAACCTATGAATTTCATATTTCAAAAGGATTGCCGCTTTTTTTCTCCTCATCCCTTAGATCTCCATAATACTTTTGTCTGTAAATGTTGTATTTTTTTATGATGTTCTCTATAGTATTCTTTGCCTCTGTTTGGTTCCTGAATGGAATAATTCCAGCATCTTTGACTTCCGTCTTTCACCCATTATACAAGATTGCATGACAGGAAGTAATCGAATGATGACAGTAACAGAGTTTTAAATACTTTTGTAGTGTTCAAATTGTGTACATAACATTTTCTTTTATAATTTCTATGGGAAAGCTCTTGCTGATCGAAAGTAAAATATCATTATGGCCTTGAGGAGAATATCACAAAATTGCGCTCTGTTTTTCATCACCAAAATAAGTTGCCATGCATTATTCAGTGTTGCAACATATTACATTTTAACACCGAGACGCTGGGAGCTTATTTATGACGACTGAGCATTCATTTGGTTATTAGAATGTCAGCTGTATATTTTCAGAATGATTGAGTTTAGCTATAAAGCTGATGCCCAGATGATCAATTAGAGTAAACAGCATTAGATTTTTGTCCTAAAATCTGCTATCAAGAGTACAGATAGGTAGATATTTCTAGTTAATCGACTGCTAATTGAGATCAGCCTGTTAAGCGGAAACCTATAGTATATTGTAAACATTTGTGTGGCCTACGCATAGGTACTCAAACATTATGAATCTGTGTTGTTTTCTTATTAAAGAAATAAACAAATTGTGAAACTGTCCAATTCTCCAATGTCTTCTATTCTGTTACTGGCTTCTGCATACATACAGGTGTGTTTCTAACCCAATAATCCATAGTCCATACCTTCACTTGACATGTATGCTTAAAATTAACTTGAAAAAACTTAAAGGACTATTAAATCTAATATGCAAGAACTAAAAAGTATTCTGAAGAAAGGCATATGTAATAGTTCCCAAACTGTATTACCTTGTTTACTGACGTAGCTGTTTTCGGGTTATTTATTAAAGTCAGAATGCCAAAACTCGAAAAATTCGAATTTTTTTTTTAACTATAAAATCTGAATTTTAGTGGAAAAAAAACATCACATTTTTCAAGATTTATTAAAGGATGGAAAAGGTCAGAATATGAAAATCCGGCATCTCAAACCTACTGAGATATAGGGGCCGATTCACTAACTTCGAGTGAAGGATTCGAAGTAAAAAAACTTCGAATTTCGAAGTTTTTTTTGGGCTACTTTGACCATCGAATGGGCTACTTCGACCTTTGACTACTACTACTACTATAAATCGTTCGACTATTCGACCATTCGATAGTCTAAGTACTGTCTCTTTAAAAAAAACTTCGACCCCCTAGTTCGGCATCTAAAAGCTACCGAACCCAATGTTAGCCTATGGGGAAGGTCCCCATAGGCTTGGCTAACTTTTTTTGATCGAAGGATATTCCTTCGATCGTTGGATTTAAATCCTTCAAATCGTTCGATTCGAAGGATTTAATCATTCGATCGAAGGAACTATCTGCGCTAAATCGAAGGTTTTCAATTCCTAGTCGAATATCGAGGGTTAATTAACCCTCGATATTCAACCCTTAGTGAATCGGCCCCTAAATATAAGTCAATGGTAGAGGTCCCTATCCTATTTTGAAGTTTCTGTGGTCTGCACTGGAATTAGCCCGAAAATCCGAAAATTTTGACTTTTCAGGCAAAAATCTGAAAAATCATGCAATTTGGGGAAAAACTCATACGAGAAATAGTACAATTTGGAATTTAGCTAGATTTTTTCATAATTGTCCCCAATCTGATTAAATGGTGATTTTGTTTAATAATAAATAAGGTCCAATAATGGATTCTAGTTTTGTCTGACTTTTTTGATTAAATTACTGATAAATTTGGACTTTGATAAAAAACACCGCTAGGGGCCCATTTACTTATCTTGAGTGAAGGAATAGAAGAAAAAAAAGTTCGAATTTCGAATGATTTTTTTGGCTACTTCAACCATCGAATTGGCTACTTCGACCTTTGACTAAGACTTCCACTTCGAATTGAACGATTCTAACTCGCTCGACTATTCGACCATTCGATAGTCGAAGTACTGTCTTTTTAAAAAAAAAACTTCGACCCCCTAGTTCGCCACCTGAAACCTACCGAGGTGCCATGTTAGCCTATGGGGAAGGTCCCCATAGGCTTTCAATCAATTTTTAGGTTGAGGAAAAATCGTTCGATCGATGGATTCGAAGGATTTAATCATTCGATTGAACGATTTTTTGTTTGATCGTTCTATCTAACTATTTGCAGTAAATCCTTCAACTTCGATATTCGACAGTCGAATATCGAGGGTTAATAAACCCTTGATATTCAACCCTATGTAAATCTGCCCCTTAATGTCAGTGCTCCATCTATGTAGAACTTGTATATTCTTCCAGTGACTGTATGGCTGTCCTTTGCTTCCCCCCCCCCCCCCGCATCTAAAAACATAGATAAAACATAGCAGATGAGGTTGAAAAAAAGATGCAAGTCCATTAAGTTCTACTGTTTTGCTTAGGTGAGACAGGCTTACTGCTACTTAATCCAGAGGAACGTGGGGGAAAAAACATCAGCAGCCTCTCCAATTTGCTTCAGAGGGTGAATCTCAGGACCAGTCCCTTGGACCAGCTTTGTACTAAGAGTCAATTACAGTATTTTCTCACTTAGTTTCAATGTTTTCTCACATTCTAAAAAGGTATCTAACCCCTTCTTGAAATGTCAGGGAGAGATTTCCACAACTTCAAAGTCCTCACTGTAAAAAAAATCTCAAGATACAGTCACCCTATAACTACTCATTAATTTGTTGAGCTGCCTGAACTGTACCACCACCAGCATCTCAACATAACTCTTCCAACACTAGATCCTCAAATTCTGAAACGACATAAGCATGCAAATGGATTGTTGCATTCTATACAGTAGGTGAATTTCTTATTTGAAATTCATCAAATTGTGTGTTCACTAGAGTCACTTAAGTTCCAGAATTGCAGTTTAACATTACATTACCCTTGTAATGCAGTTCTAAGCTCATCATTTTGGACAAAGTCACCTTTTAATAGTATCACTATAAGAGATGGTGGCATAAAATGGCTTAACAGCTATGAAGAAAAGATAAATGGATACTGGACTGCGTCCCTCTACAGAAACCCTCTTGCTATTTTGTCTTCCCTTACAATCAATACATCGCTTTGCAATATTTCTTTTCATGATCAAACTTTAATTCTTCTCACTTTGTCTCTGGAAAGAGCAAGTCTCAGATCGTAATAAATGTGTTGCGAGTTGTGTTTCTAAAGCATCAGATACAGGGGATGTCTAAGAACAATTTGTGGTGCAGATTAATGAAATTGCTTAGTTTAAAGTAGGACATTCTTCTAAAGGGCCTTTCCACTAATGAAATACTGTAGTCCAAGCTGTGATGCAGATGATAATTAATAACAACAAACACAGCAAGATGACAGTCGAGAGGTATTTGTTTTGTTACTGCTCTGAAAGACTGTTTATCTCACTCGCCATGCTGTGAGTTTTTCGACTGTAAAAAAGGAAATTTATGAAAAAAAGGTGCAATGTGCTGGAATAAGGCATGGATTTAGAACATTAAGATGTTTTTAATATAATGGATTATGGCAATTTTCATCATTTATAAAGATGTTAGAAGTCCATCAAGGAATTCCACAAGTCTTTTAAAAGGTTAAATTATTCATTTTAAAATGCATGTTATCATTTTGAAAAACACAAAAAAAGAACACAATTCAACTGCCCTGTTTAAAGGCACAGTCATTTTTGTGTTCAACCTATGTTACAGCTATAGCACCACTGAACATCCTTAGTAAATTGACCCATCGACAATCAGCAGGCTAGCGCTCATACAGGACTGATAACCTACAAATTCATTTATTAAAGGCAACACTTCAGCTCATTTTTGTGAAGCAGCGATAGCCTACATTTAGGGGCAAATTTACTTAAGGTCGAATATCGAGGGTTAATTAACCCTCGATATTCGACTGCCGAATTGAAATCCTTTGACTTCGAATATCAAAGTTGAAGGATTTACGGCAATTCATTCGATCGAACGAAAAATTGTTCGAATCGTTCGATTCAAAGGATTTTAATCCATCGATCAAACGATTTTTCTTCGACCAAAAAAAGATAGCAAAGCCTATGGGGACCTTCCCCATAGGCTAACATTGACTTCGGTAGGTTTTAGGTGGCGAACTAGGGGGTCGAATTTTTTTTTTAAAGAGACAGTACTTCGACTATCAAACGGTCGAATAGTCGAATGATTTTTAGTTTGAATCATTCGATTCGAAGTTGTAGACGAAGGTCAAAGTAGCCCATTCGATGGTCGAAGTAGCCAAAAAAAAAAACATTCGAAATTCGAAGTTTTTTTTCTTTTATTCCTTCACTCGAGCTAAGTAAATGGGCCCCTTAATAACATATACATGTATACTTTCTCTACTTAGTCAAATTCTTTTGCAGCAGTGCAGTGTGTAGTGTGTGTGTGTATATATACACCAAAATAATTTGTTTATTAAAGATATTTTAAATGAGGCCAAATAATACTCCTCCATGAGCAGGACGAATGTTGAATTTGAGGTATTTTCACCAAGAATGTTAATTCGATATGATTTTGGCAATTTACTTAAATGCCAAAACAAGCTTTTGGTGAAAATTAACGTAATTTATATCTAATTACCATGTGCATTTTCTTGAGAGAATAAAATGTATGCCAATAGAAATTTCTTCAGGTTCAGACTGGTGAGCTACTCATAATAAGAAAGTACAGCCACATTTTTATCTCATTATGTTTGTCACCTCCTCCATGCTAATATCTCACATACATAACTTTTTCATCATAGTGAACATTTTCCCTACAACATTTGTATGGAGAATAAATAAATACATTTTCAAAAAAATGACCTTAGTAAATATGTCCCATGTTGTTTGTGGAACATCTACAAACATTTCCCATTTTCCTTTCATCTGCCTCTTCCCCATACATTCTGTTACCAGCCTGAAGCCCACTAAGGAGTAAATATGGAGAATACATTCGTGATGGCATAAATTAGTTCTAAAATGTTTGTTTTTAAATGTAAGACTGGCTTGGTCTCAACAGTGACATGGTATAAGAAAATAGGCAAAATGATTTCTAGATATCACTTAAGAAATAACACTTTATGAAACATTTACAATATTTCATGGTTTTTTACAAAATAGCCATGCTGGTAATTGTGTGCCATATACTTGCAGCCTGTTGCAACCGTGAGCAATTATTAAAGGAGGCTAGTGATGGGCGAATTTATTCGCCAGGCGCGAATTTGCGGCGAATTTGCGCGATTCGCCGCCAGCAAATAAATTCGCCGGCGTCAAATTTTTTTTCAAAAAAACGGCGTCGAAAACGGGCGCCGGCGTCGAAAACGGGCGCCGGCGTCGAAAACGGGCGCCGGCGTCGAAAACGGGTGCCGGCGTCGAAAATGGGTGCCGGCGTCATAAACGAGACGCCGGCGCCGTTTCGCGAATTTCGCAAATTTTTCAGCAAAGCGAAACAGCGCAAATTCGCCCATCACTAAAGGAGGCAGATGGGGCCTATGTGGGGCTCAATGCAAGGAGATGTTATAAAGGCGCAAGGCTATTTTACAATTACTGATTTGGGCTTAATTTACCTATAACTGTGTTATCAATTTAATTATACCTATAAATGATGTATTTCACCATGTATGTTAAACCACTAACCAATACAAATTCATATTTACATGTATGTAAAACAACTAGTTTACAAGTAGTTAAATCACATTCCTATGCTGTGTATGTTTCTTCTGCTATTTCCCCTGTGAGACAAAAGGAGGCTGAAATCTCCCTACAGGTGTTTCCCTAGTGTAGTGATGGGAGAGATTAGGACATGTCAATTTGTGATGTATATCCTGTGTGAGATTGCTCAGAGTTGCCCCTTGGTAGAAGAAATGGAAAACCAAACCTGGTTAGGGTGAGAAGGGCTAAAAGGAGTCAAAAAGCCCTTCACTAGCATTTTGCCTGCAAAGTGAAGCCTTCTGAAATCAGAAGGTATTTACTTGTCTCATGCCATACACACAGCACTGCCTAGATACCAAAATAAGAGTTTTAATTCTCCCTTATGGCATCATGGGCGGAGACATGCAAATCACTCCTTTGTGTCCCTTTGGCCAACTATACATTCAGAACCGCTGGTTTATAGCACAGATACAGCCTAATGGTTCAGAGCCAAATATCCAAACTTTCAGCCTGTTTCAATCTTGTTAGATCTCATCAGTGCAAGATATCGGAATATGGCTGCTGAGGAGTAAGGGCTATTCCACACGGGGAGATAGCGACGCGTTTGCCTGGCGAGGCATTTTCAGGCGACTGTTGAAAAGCGCATCGCCTCGTGTGGTTAGCACAGGCGTTTTTACATAGGCGCCCATACAAAACTGTCGCCGCGACCGCAAACGCGTCGCTATCTCCCCGTGTGGGCTAGCCCTAAGACTTGGAGAGTAGAGAAATGGAAAACCAAACCTGGTTAGGGTGAGAAGGGCTAAAAGGAGTCAAAAAGCCCTTCACTAGCATTTTGAAGCCTTCTGAAATCAGAAGGTATTTACTTGTCTCATGTCATTCACACAGCACTGCCTTGATACCAAAATAAGAGTTTTAATTCTCCCATAAGGCATCATGTTTGGATACATGGCTCTGAACCATTAGGCTGTATCTGTGCTATAAACCAGCAGTTCTGGATGCATAGTTGGTCAAAGGGACACAAAGGAGTGATTTTAAAGGAATAGTTCAGTGTGAAAATAAAAACTAAAATAAAAATAAAAACTGGGTGAATAGATACGCTGTGCAAAATAAAAATGTTTCTAATATAGTTAGTTAGCCAAAAATTTAATATATAAAGGCTGGAGTGAACAGATGTCTAATAAAACAGCCAGAATCCAACTTCCTGCTTTTCAGCTCTATAACTCTGAGTTAGTCAGCGACTTGAAGGGGGGCCACATGGGACATTTCTGTTCAGTGAGTTTGTAATTGATCTGCAGCATTCAGCTCAGATTCAAAAGCAACAGATATGACCCATGTGGCCCCCCCTCAAGTCTCTGATTGGTTACTGCCTGGTATCCAGGGTAACCAGTCAGTGTAAACCAAGAGAGCTGAAAAGCAGGAAGTAGTGTTCTGACTGGCTTGCTATACATCAAATCACTCCAGCCTTTATACATTGCATTTTTAGCTAACTAACTATATTAGAAACATTTTTTTATTTTGCACAGTCTATCTATTGACACAGTTTTTATTTTTACACTGAACAATTCCTTTAATGTCTCCACCCATGATGCCTTTTGGGAGAGTTAAAACTCTTATTTTGGTATCAAGGCAGTGCTGTGTGAATGACATGAGACAAGTAAATACCTTCTGATTTCAGAAGGCTTCACTTTGGTAGAAGAAAGGGCTGGAGAGGACACACAGTGTGTCTCTATGATTCTTCTAATGGACAGAGTGTCTTGGTCCAGATCTTGTACTAAGGGGTACAAGTGAAGGCTAAGTCTGGTTTCGGGGCTCATTGAATAAAAATTAACCAGTGAAAGGTCCACTTGAGCTTTGGACATGTTTAAGTTGCTTGTAATATTAAGATAGTGTAAACTGAGCAGCTGAGGCTCGAGTTAGGAGTGGCATAGAGAGACAGAAGAACAGTCCCAGTACAGGGACAATGTGAAGACAAATATAGGAGTAGAGTAAGAATATTCCTTATAATGTGTTTTCCCATGACCGTGGGGGAAAGTCATACCTCTTGAGAGACTGAAAGTAACATTAATTGTGCCCCTTCCTCCTTCTTGTCTGTAGCTGTTAACTTATAAATACCTTTTGAGGGAATGTAATAAAAGCTGCTAACGGTAAATGTGAAAATGTATGCCTCTGCGTAAATTCAATACAGCTTTTGTGAACCCAGAAACAATTTATCAACCACTTCCTGCAGTGGAAGGAAGATGGCGAATTTTAAAGTCTGTGATGGCGCACATTGGGGCTCATTTCTCAAATTTGCCCATGGGCAGTTACCTATAGCAACCAATCAGTGACTAGCTTTTTGAACAATGAATGCAGCAATTTAATTGGTTGCCATGGGTTACTGCCCATGGGCAAATTTGCCCAGTGTTGATAAATGACCCCCAGTGAATGTAATAAAACTTCTTACTGAAAAAGTTGTTACGCTTGTGTAGGAGAGCTGTGTATACTTGTCTCTCTTCTCTATTGTTTCTGTGTTAGGAGGGGGAGGAGCCCCACCCTCTGTGAGCTGACAGGACTTTGAAGCAACTGTCACATAAGTGGGGATTCCTTTCAGCAGTCCAGAGATCATAAGCTGCATGTATTCAGTGAAGTTGCTCCTGGCTGGCAGGCGACATGTATCACTGTAATTTAAAGGTATAGTATCCTGCCAAATAAATCTATCAACCGTTCCACTGTGTATGTGTATTGTGCATCAGAGAAGTTCCCAGGGATGGGTATTACAATTCAGCCTGTCCTGACCTTGGGTGGAGGCACGCCATATTAAAGTGAACCTGCTCTCCCATATAGCGGAGGCACAGGACTCCTGTAGCGCCACACGCAACTAAATGCATGCTAGATCTCTTGCAGTAGCAGAAGAGGGTTATACTTGCTCCAAGAGATTACGCCACATTCAAACACTTCTTTAAAATGTGCAGTTAAAGTTCCCATTGTAATAACAGACTAATGAAGAATATTACACTGCAAAATGCTAATTTTTATTCTTATCTTTGTGAACGTTTATTCTCCTTGCAGATTTTATTACATTTCTTCCTTTGACATTAAAGTATAGAAGTTTAAGGGGTCTGAAAACCGTTCATATTCTACGAGTGAGAAGAAAAAAGGGGATTTTAATCTGCAAAGTGTTAGCAATAAAGTTACTATTTATGAGTCCAATGACATGATCTAGCTAAAGGCAGGGATTATATGTCAAAAGCACAGTGGATGGTATAGGTCAGTTATTCTCTTGGCAAACACCTTTTACAGAATTCCGGAACAATATATTGAAAAATGAAGTGACGTCCAATGAAGCAGAAATTGTTCATCCGAATTGTGTGATACATGTTATTACATCTACGCAATGGCTCTCATAAACAAGACCTAATAACCTTTCATGGTGATAGCACAGTAAGTAAGCAAAGGAGAAATGCATTTTATCAGATCATTGTTTTCATGGGAACTCTGCCTCGTTCTGAATTCTCAGTAGATTTCATAATATCTGTGCAAATTCAGAACTAAGTCTCCCTGCAGAGCAGACATCTGTCTTTTGTGTTATGCGCTCTTATGGAAAGCAGCTAAGGCTGTCAAATCCTACAGATGCCTGATACCTATTTCCACGGAGATATCCAACTGGTGTATGTCATTTGATTCTCATTATATAATTAATTAGCAAAATCTATTTCATTTGGACCATTTTGGCCCAAATTTACTGTATTTCTAGGGTACAATTGATAAGCAAATGTCTGTAAGTATAACTTTTTTTCCTTGTCCCGCATTCATTGTAAAATAGTCATTTTTCTCTGTAGTACAACGCTAAGTAATTCCACAGAGTCTCATTTAAAACTAAAACCTAAAATGTTTACTCAGCAGAATACAGCTAGATCAATTCAAAACTAAATACAGAGAACCTGGAATTCTTGTTATCCAGGGATTCAGCTCAGAGGGAAATACCGAGAAAATGCAGATCAACAATAATAATAAGACAATCAATTTTTCACAGAGATATGTAGGTACGTTAACATTATGCATTCAGAATACAGTACAGGTATAGGATCCCATATCCAGAAACCCAATATCCAGAAAGCTCCGAATTACAGAATGACTCCATTTTATCCAAATAATCCAAGTTTTTATAAATGATTTCCTTTTTCTCTGTAATAATAAAACAGTAGCTTGTACTTGATCCCAACTAAGATATGATTCATCCTTATTGGAAGCAAAACCAGCCTATTGGGTTTATTTAATGTTTAAATGAATTTCTAGTAGACTTAAGACATGAAGACCCAAATTACGGAAAGATCAGTTATCCGGAAAACCCCAGGTCCCGAGCAATCTGGATAACAGGTCCCATACCTGTAGTATATATTTGTCACAAATAAGTATCTCCCAAAAGTAAAAACAGGAACACTGGGATTAATGATTTAATGTTTTTTTTTTTTTATCAGATTTTAAATTCACCTGCTATGTTTATTTTTGTTTAAACCTGTTTTAGAAACTTAAATCCTGTTTTTGTACAATGTGTGAGAACTGTGCCTTGAATAGAAAGTCAACACAAATTATATTTGTTCTATATAGATATTTAACTGGGGGGATACAATACTGCTGCAGTTGGTCAGCTTTGGTCAAATGATTTTAGCTAATATACCACAACGACTTAGAGTGGGTAGTTTATCAAAGTCTGAATTTATCTCAATATTTTCTGCTACAAACTCCAATCAAATCCGCTCTGGTTTTTTTGTGCTTATTTATTATTACATTTTCCCAAAAATTTGCTTTTTGGGAAAAAATCAGATGTTCACTTTTTTTTCTGATTTTTAATCAGATTTTCAAGATTTTTTTCGGATTTTTCACCCGGAAACTTCATATGATTTTTGCCCGAAACTCAGAAAACTTTGGGGTATTACACGAAACCCAGCGCACATCAAAAAATCATTGGGACTTCTCCCATTGACTTATATGCAACCTCGACAGGTCTGAGATGCCGGATTTTCTGATTCGGACTTCTCCATCCTCTGTGTTTATAAAATTCCTAAAAATTCAGTCTTTATTAAAAAAACCAAACACATTTTTCGTGATTTTTGCATTCGAGTTTAGTAAATAACCCCCCTAATGTTTAAATTGCTATAGGGGAATGTAATAAAAGTCGCAAAGAGCAAAACAATTCGCACCAATAAGACTAAAAATCCACATCTTGCAATGTAATATTGTTCCTTAAACTGTTATTGCATTGCGAATTTTAATTGCGCACTCATAAGAAGTGTTTGAAGGTGTCGTAATCTTTTGGAGCAAACATAACGACTTTTTCAGTAAGACGTTTTATTACATTGACTGCGCATTGGCGCAAACTATAAAATTCGCAAACGGTCTTTCACTGTCGGAAGTGGTCGCTAAACAGTTTCCGGGCTCGCAAAAGCTATATTAAATTCGCACAAAGCAAAATTTGTTCGCGCAAAGGCATAACTTTTCGCATTGCGAATAGTTTTTCCGTTAGCGATTTTTATTACATTCCCCCGCATGAGTGGATTATATCAGTGACTGGGGAGCATGTTTGCCTGATGCAATAGCTTATCTCATACTATTCTCATACTAACATGAATCACAGATAGAATGCCCAACTTCAATCCATCCATGTGAGTAACACAGACAGCATATGAAAAAAGGCTATTTGTGAAAAGAATCTCCTTTACATAGAAAATGATTTGATATTTTTAATAGGTCTGGTATCTGTTATCCAGAATGTTCAGGACCTGGGGCTTTCTTGATAAGGGATCTTTGCATAATTTGGATCTCCATGCATTAAAGGAGAACTAAACCCTAAAAAATAAATGTGGGTAGATGGATATTAAATATGGGTATTTTACATACTGAATTTATTGTTCCAGCCTAAAGGTTCAGCATTTCTATAGTAGTAATAATTAACAATTGTCACAATATCTCATCTTGGATTTCGTTAGGAGTGTCTACGACACTCACATGCTCATTGTGCTTTGAGCAGCTAAGCTTAGGGGTCATCACAAATCATCAAGCAGAAAAGGAGATTTATCTGTCAAATAAGCTGATGCTACAAGGCTGATTATTAAATTCTGATGCTAATATGGCTGGTTTTGAGTTGTCATGTACCAATGATATGAATTATTTACTAATCAGCCTTGTTTAGTGACATTTCTTTTCTATGTGTATATTGTGAGTAAGTGACAGCAGCACAGAGCATGTGCAGTGAATCAGCAGAAAAGAAGATGGGGAGCTACAGGGGCATCTTTGGAGACACAGATCTTTACTGCTAAGGGGCTGTTTTTGCCTTGGGCTGGTTCTGATTCCTAAAACATAATGTACAACATTTCGGCCCTACTTCTTTAGTTAAGCTTTAGTTCTACTTTAAGGGGCAGATGCATCAAGGGTCGAATATCGAGGGTTAATTAACCCTCGATATTCGACTGGGAATGAAAATCCTTTGACTTCAAATATCGAAGTCGAAGGATTTTAATCCAACGATCTAAGGATTATCCTTCGACCAAAAAAATTTAGCCAAGCCTATGGGGACCTTCCCCGTAGGCTAACATTGGGTTCGGTAGCTTTTAGGTGGCGAACTAGGGGGGTCGACGTTTTTTCTTAAAGAGACAGTACTTCGACTATCGAATCGTCGAATGATTTTAAGTTCGAATCCTTCGAGTCGAAGGTTGAAGTAGCCCAAAAAACACTTCGAAATTCGAAGTTTTTTTACTTCGAACCCTTCACTCGAAGTTAATGAATTGGCCCCTAAGTCTACTAAAAAAAACATTGGTAGAATCAAATATAAAGCACAGGTTTAATATTATAGATATAAAGGGAATAATTTTTATTTTTGAATTATTTGATTAAAATTAAGTTTACGGGTGATGGCCTTCTGGTAATTCAGAGCTTTTTGGATAAAATGGATCCCATACCTGTAGTTGATTGTTGTTTTCTCATGATAATAAATCTATAAAAGACTACTGTACTGTAATGCCTAGCTGCAAAATAACTTGTACAATGAAAATCTGAAAATGTGCTTTACAACATAGGAGCCAACGCTATAACTTGTGGGTGCTGAAATCTTGATAAAAAGATTCAAATCTTCAATTCACATAACTATGAAGCAGATTTATATTTTGGCGTATATTTTCTGGTATCATTTCGTGAAGTGTAGACTTCTTCGCTCTCAGTATTACACATATTCTAACCATGCATTAATTGTCTCTGTTCCTATAGAAATTGATTTATATAACAGAGAATGTATCATCTCTCCCGTTGCATAAGCAGAAAGCACAGAATTGGGGACGATTGCAAAAACAATTTATCTCTGCAAGTACTTACTGACCACAGATGATTCATATGTGGTTATGTGCGGCGGAGTCACAAGTGGTTTACCAAAGGTCAGAAGAGACCAGAGAAGATTAAATTGTCGGCGCCATAGCTCTCCATCACATATTCAATATATGCAGTAGGACTTTGGAGATTTGTATCAGAATTTTATGTAGTGTGTGCTATTTCTCCATATCTGCATGTCAGCTTATACATAAGAATGTACTATTCACTCTATTTACTACATATATTCAGTTTGATAACCCAGTGCTTGTGTTAATCAAGAGGCTACATACAATAAATAAATTGTGTGCGTGTGTGAGTGACTTATTCCTTCACTGCTAGTGTAGATAGGTGACATATTGGATCTAATCTCACAAAGTAGGCACAGAACCTTGCACCACTCTCCAAATGGCTACACATAATATAGGTGGAGAGCTCTGTTGATGGATATCCCTAACTAGTAGCTCTTGAGCAACATGTTGCTTACCAACCCCTTGGATGTTGCACCCAGTGGCCTTAGATCAGGTGCTTATTTTTGATTTCCTGGCTTGGAGGCAAGTTTTGGTTGCAAAAAAAAAAAACGATGTATTGTCATCAGTCATCTGTAGGCTGCCAGCCTACTTAGGGGTTACCAAATCACAGCTCTTAATTGACACCCCCAGGAATTTTGTTCATGCTTGTGTTGCTCCCCAATTCTTTACATTTGAATGTGGCTCACTGATGTATATAGACAGATTTTGGCTGTGGTTTAGGTTTAGCTGTGAGAGACCGGGTAGATAGTGATCCTATTCAGAGAGATAGTAGACTGTTTAAGATTTAATAAGGGTGTCAGGATTGGTATCAGGATTAATTACAGGTGTAGTACTGTCTGTGAGGAGCTTATGTGCTATCTAACCTCATAGTAACATAGTAATATTGTATGTTAGGTTGAAAAAAGACACGTGTCCATCAAGTTCAACCTTCAAGCAGGTAGAAAGTATATAGGCAGGCATAAGGTTGGGGCATGCTGCAGACAAAGTTAATCAGTCAGACCAGGAGATCAGAAGTAATAATATTGGGATACTCAGAGCTTGATCACAGCAAATACAAAAGTCCAGCACAGGGAGCAGGGAAAGGCATACTTAAAAATTAAAGAAATCAGCTGCCGCTGGAACTGAATTGGCCAAGGAAAGAAAAGGCATGGGAATGTCATCACCAATAGTTACAATGCTGAGCTTCTTCTGCCTCCTAAGGCTTAACTAGAAGGAATAGCAGCCCATGAGCACAGGGTTCCAAATTCTAGGCTGGGCAGATCTAAAATGGTTTATGTCAGACACTAACAATAAAAAAAGAAAGTGATTATAATACAATATTCTGTTTTCCTGCCTATGTAAAACTGTTGTCTGCTTTAGAAGCACTATTATAGTTTTATAGTAATAGAGAAATAAACTGCTGTGTAGCCATAGGAGCAGCCCTCAAAGGAGAAAAGGCTCTGGATTCATAGCAGATAGAACATAAATGGTGTTCTACAGAGATTATTTGTTATCCACTTTTTAACTTGTGCCATTAAGACATATTTCAATTGCCACCATTGCTACACAGCAGCTTGTTTATATAAATAATAATCGTGTTTCCGATGCAAACAGATCAGTTAGGACTTGGGCCAGATGGGACTAAAATCAGACTGCTGAAATCCAAAGGCTAATTTCAGCCCCCGAGGCTCTTGGGTGAACTCACTTGGCTCAAAATGCAAAGTTTTTCACTTATTCTCCAAATTCCGTGTGTGTTCGTGCTGGAACAGACACAAGGCTTCTGGATGCGAAACAAGAAGAGGACACTACTATCGGTTTGGGGGCTGAAATTGGCCCACAGATTTCAGCAGGCTGATTTTGGCTCCATCTGGCCCTAGCCTTAACCAGTGCAGGGCAACAGTATATTATATTTTGATTTACTTTAAAACACTTTCAATTTTAAGAATTTTTAACAATTAGTTCTCACTCTCAATACATAATAGACAGAATTGATTCAGTGAGAAAAAGGTTTATCATGTGAAATGTCATGAACAAGATTCAATTTGAGATGCAATTCGGTTCAGAAAAACTTCTCACAGTTTATCACATGAAAACGCTAATGAAGTCTATAGTGAATTAGGAGAAACTTTTTTTACTCCTCGAACTGAATCTCATCCATGAGTTTTCAGGTGATAAATTCTGAGAAATTTTTTCTTGCTGAATTGAATCTTGCTCAATGAATCTATTGTGGCTAGTCTGGGAAGTGGGGGGGGGGGCTCTCAGCCTTTTAACTCGTTTTATTAAAATGTAAAAAAAGTGTTTTTAAATTAGTGTTGGGGAGCACTATGATCTATAAGTGTGGTATTAAGTGCCTCTTGTTCCATTTTAGAAGGTTTGGAAGGTTATTTGCTGGTATTAAATAAAGGCCTACATTATTGCCATTGAATTCAAGAGTAAATGCGCACACGTGGGTGAACTCCTTTGGATAGACTTGCGAATATATAAAATTTTATCTTTATTTGAAACTCGTTAAAAACACAAAGTCCAGTAGTACAGGGCAAGGGAGTGCATGGCTCTACGCGTTTCGTGACTGCAAGGTCACTTCATCAGAAGCCAACAGCGCCCCCTATTGGTGACATACTTATGCATATTCATTAATTGAATGATTAAAAACACCAGATGATGAATATCAATCTAGTTAAAAACATAATAGTCACAAATCGCATAAGTCTCAGATTATACATATATGATAAGATTTATCCATATATATAGAAATATATCATACAAATAAATTATTAAATACGTTTCATTGTGTATAATTATGTATAATCAAACGTCAAAATAGGGTAACTTATACAGAATAGAATAAAGCAATCTAAAGCACTCATGAAGAATAATAATAATAGTGCAATGTCGATATGAATGAATATACAAAAAAGAAAAAGAAAAGAGAAAAAGGAAGAAAAAGAAGAAAGGAAAACGATCAAGAATAGACCAAATGAACAAAATAATAAAAATAAAAATAAAAATAATTTTTTCTCTTGATACAGTGACACCTAGAGGTCTCAACAGGGAATGGGAACTCAACTGCTTTATAGATTAGAATATTTACCATTTCCATACCCTTTACCATATACACCTCTATATGCATGTTTATATGGATCCCATACATATATATGGTTTGTTTGCATATTTTTCATATTTTCAGTTTTCTTTATTATTTCATTACATGTGCGTTATATGTCCAATTTTCATTTATACTTAGCATTATTTCTTGTCATATCTCCTTCCCCCCCCTTTTTCTGCCCCTCCCCCTCCTTTGTTGCTTCTTTGTTCCTCCCTCCCTTTCCCTTTCCCTTCTGTTTTTTATATTTATTATTATTTTTATTTTATTTATTTTTATTTTTATTTTTATTATTTTGTTCATTTGGTCTATTCTTGATCGTTTTCCTTTCTTCTTTTTCTTCCTTTTTCTCTTTTCTTTTTCTTTTTTGTATATTCATTCATATCGACATTGCACTATTATTATTATTCTTCATGAGTGCTTTAGATTGCTTTATTCTATTCTGTATAAGTAACCCTATTTTGACGTTTGATTATACATAATTATACACAATGAAACGTATTTAATAATTTATTTGTATGATATATTTCTATATATATGGATAAATCTTATCATATATGTATAATCTGAGACTTATGCGATTTGTGACTATTATGTTTTTAACTAGATTGATATTCATCATCTGGTGTTTTTAATCATTCAATTAATGAATATGCATAAGTATGTCACCAATAGGGGGCGCTGTTGGCTTCTGATGAAGTGACCTTGCAGTCACGAAACGCGTAGAGCCATGCACTCCCTTGCCCTGTACTACTGGACTTTGTGTTTTTAACGAGTTTCAAATAAAGATAAAATTTTATATATTCGCAAGTCTATCCAAAGGAGTTCACCCACGTGTGCGCATTTACTCTTGAATTCAATATATCCACTTGACCAGAGTGGAGTGTTTGGGAACCCGGATAGCATGCTCACCTGTTCGCCATTGGGATTTTTCTCGTGTACTATTCAGAATTATTGCCATTGGGAAAGCACTTGCAGGAGAATAGTTTCCCAGTTTAGAACAGATTTATCATGGGTTTTTAATCTCCTAGTGTGCCATAGCCAAAGGAGACCAAGAGTGTGCCCAATATTTAAAAAGCAACAGAATCATATCTAAAACTGTGTAGAAAATAAAACAGGAATAATATAGACAAAAACTTTAAAGTACATAATAGGGTGAATATGAGATTGCTTCCCATTAAAGGCTATTTATAACAAGTTCTCAAAAACAAAATCATTTCTCTAATAAAACTATGTTTTTTCTTTTCTTCTTCTCTTCTTTTGTCTGCATGATAAATAGTTTGTTTTTTAATTCAGCATTTTTATTTTTAGATGTTAATAATATATTGTTAATAATCTCTGTGGCAGATTGTCATTAACGAGCCGTTCTCACACTTTGCGTATCACAGCAAGTCCAAAGGTGTCCTGCACCTAACACTCTTCCACATGACAGATGATCATTAGCTTCTCACCTCCCTGCAATAGCTGCAGTTAGTAACTTCTGAAAACCTCTCTGCTTTTAATGTGCATAGCCCTTATGCATAGTATAACTGGTGGTGTGCAGTAATGGAGCAAGGTGTGAAGAGGGGCAAGAGTAAAATAGCTATGTACTGGACAAGGCATCTGCTTCTATTTTCCTCACTGACGGCTCTAATTATAAGATGCTTCTGCTCAAACATCATCTGTCTACAATGGCTACACATAATGGGGCTAATGTAGGGGAATGCATGTTATAAGATCCATCTGTCTGATAAAATTAAAAAATATACTCATGTAAAACTGTATAAGGGTTCTTACACGTTTAAAGTTTTTCCTGTGCTCCCCTGCGTTGCGCTTTCTTCCGCTCATTCGCAGGGGAGCACAGGAGTAGACACACTCCATTATTAAGAAGGGGGCTGAACTCACACAGACGCATGTATGCGTCGAACGCAGGTGAAATGCAACATGCTGCGTCCTACCTGCGTTTGACACTTATATGCGTCTGTGTGAGTACAGCCCTCTTCACAATAATTGAGTGTGTCTACTCCTTCGCTCCCCTGTGTCTGAACGGAAGAAAGCACAATGCAGGGGAGCGCAGGAATAAAAGCCCTTAAAAGGATACGGTCATGGGAAAAAAAAATATTTTCAAAATGAATCAGTTAATAGTGCTGCCCCAGCAGAATTCTGCACTGACATCCATTTCTCAAAAGAGCAAACAGATTTTTTTATATTCAATTTTGAAAACTGACATGGGGCTAGACATATTGTCAATTTCCCAGCTGCCCCAAGTCATGTGACTTGTGCTCTCATAAACTTCAATCACTCTTTACTGCTGTACTGCAAGTTGGAGTGATATCACCCCTCCCTTTCCCCCCCAGCAGCCAAACAAAAGAACAAAGGAAAGGCAACCAGATAACAGCTCCCTAACACAAGATAACAGCTGCCTGATTGATCTAAGAACAACACTCAATAGTAAAAACCCATGTCTCACTGAGACACATTCAGTTACATTGAGAAGGAAAAACAGCAGCCTGCCAGAAAGCATTTCTCTCCTAAAGTGCAGGCACAAGTCACATGACCAGGGGCAGCTGGGAAATTGACAAAATGTTTAGCCCCATGTCAGATTTCAAAATTGAATATAAAAAAATCTGTTTGCTCTTTTGAGAAATGGATTTCAGTGCAGAATTCTGCTGGAGTAGCACTATTAACTGATGCATTTCAAATGATGACAATATCCCTTTAAACTGGCTTAAAAGAGCATATTTGCATATGTGTATTGTATATTTATATGAATATATCTAGGTAGATGGTAATATATAGAATACCACTAAATAACCAAATAGATTTTTTAAAAGTAAAAAGAAAATCAGTACAATGTAAATATCAAAACAAGAGATCTAGGAGGTAATTTACTACTTGAACTCACTAAATGCTTGTCTGAATTTCTAGGAACAACACACATTGTTGTGACAAGCCTGTTTTGTCTAGTGCAGACAGCGCCCAAGCAGTTTAGAATAAATGGTGTAATTATTTGTGATTATGTTTGATTTGAAACAGCCCATCATGATTTTATATGGCAAGTAGTACCTTTGTGTTTAAAAGGGGAGTATATTTGCTTACTGTGCCCCCTTAATAACTGCTCTCCCCCCTTTTTCCTTAGAACTAAAGGCTTCGTCAATTGTTAATACTTGTTAAAAGACTATAGGAAGCTAGTATGTTTGCACAAAAAAACATTTGCAAAGACCATTGTTAGCTTCCTTTGCAGACCAACAGACCTGTAAACAAATGGCTTTTGCGAATATTTGCAGTGTATGCAATATAAGTTTTCAATCGCAAAGGGCAACCTTTGCTTAGCAATGTAATATTTGCCAGCAAAGGATTTAACATTGTGAGCAGTGCTACACATTCACAAAAAAACACTATTTTAAACAACACGTGTTATTTTAAGTACATTTTTAGTATTTACAGTGCCTTAAAGGAATTGTTCAGTGTAAAAATAAAAACTGTGTAAATAGATAGGCTGTGCAAAATAAAAAATGTTTCTAATATAGTTAGCCAAAAATTTAATGTATAAAGGCTGGAGTGACTGGATGTGTAACATAATAGCCAGAGCACTACTTCCTGCTTTTCAGCTCTCTTGGTTTCCACTGATTGGTGGAACCAATCAGTGACTTAAGGGGATGACACATGGGTCCTAATTGTTGCTTTTGAATCTGAGCTGAATGCTGAGGATCAATTGCAAACTCACTGAACAGTTATGTCCCATGTGGCCCACCCCCTTAAGGTCACTGACTAACTCAGAGTTTGAGAGCTGAAAAGCAGGAAGTAGTGTTTTGGCTATTATGTTACATGTCCAGTCACTTCAGCCATTATAAATTAAATTTTTTGGCTAACTAAATATATTGAAAACATTTTTTATTTTGCACAGCCTATCTATTTACTCTTTTTATTTTTTACATTGAACTGTTACTTTAAATTAGGTTAAACTATTTGCAAAATTCTCAAGGCAACCCAGGGTAGAAGGCTGCTCCTATTCCAAAGAGATACAGAACTGTGATTTGGATAATCAGGAAGGGAAAAGAGATTCCTGGTGGAGACAGTAGCTAGTGAAAGCCTGTTTGATCTAACAACTTTGCATGGATATTACAACTGGCATTGTATGGGAAGTAGTTGTGAACGTGTGGTAGATTGTGCACTGGACATTTTTACAAGATGGCATTGAGTTAGTTTTTATCTACATCTATATGTAGTTCCTCCAGTCAAGCTTTATCCTGATGCATCCTGTGTCATTGAACTGCATCTCCCAAACACAGCACATCTACACATCTAAACACACCTAAACGGGCTTTGACTCTGTATTGGCTCTGTCTTCCTCCCCAGCATTACCAGTTGCAGGATTTGATCCGAGGATTCATCACCTGCATGGCACAACACTATTTAATTGTAATCTTGCAATGATATGAAATAATGTTTTTGTGATGTTCCACCTTTCATAAGAAAGTAATTATATTACCTTGCAATGTTTCTTTACAGTGAGTATAAAATGTGATAGCGAATCCTACCCCAGCATAATAATAATAAAGAATAAAATCATGATTAATCCCCTATCTATAGAATTAAATCATTCACTCAGTTTTTCGCTTAACAGAAGTGATGATGTTCTGAATTGGGTCAGGAAGGAGCTCATTGTGTGCCACTGTATGATTTGTATGGATCTAGGAAACTGAGCATATGGAGATGAAGTATAAAACATGACTTCAGTGAAACAGTTTTGGCTCACTGTGTTACAGGACTAAACAAAAAAACAGATGGCTTTAGGGTAATGTTGACAATTTGGACTAATGCCTTATCCATATTTTTCCTAAATGCAAAGTATAATTCTGATTTTATTTGATGTTTTAAAGGAATACTGAAAGTGTGATTAACTGCTTGGCTAGCAGTGGGTTAAACGATTCAGCTGTGTTAGTTCAGGTGAAGCAATCAGACAACCACAGGAACTTCTGTAACGTTTATTAGAACATGGCAAGTAAGTCTGGCCTGCTTCATGTTTGCTCTCAGCTTAAACAGGAAGAGGGAAACAGGAATATGAATCATAAGGAAATGGCAAAGTAGCAGGAATGCCCTTAACCAAAATGTCCATACAAGAAGAGTACTACAGAAACCTTTATTTCCCTGGACTAGGTTTCCTCCATGATAGAGAGAGCTGGTTAAAAGAGTATCCACTATACCAGAACTTATATTCTGCCTTATGACATGACACTGATGGGGAAATGGATTACAAATACATGTTATAATACATGTGTAGGGAATATGTGAATTCCTTTCTCTCCTCTGTGTTGTTTTGCGCAAGGAGTGGGAGGAGTCTCCACCCCTGTGAGTCGACAGGAAGGAAGTGCTGGCGAAAGAAGCAGCTAGAGTAGCCATCTTTTGGCCCGTATAACTCCAGCCAGGGGGTGGGACCATGAAGAAATGGGGGTGGGCCATGATACGATGGGGCAGTGTTGTGGTGTCAGGGCTATGACGTGGTTATCGGCTATCAGCCATCGGCCGATCATCACGTCAGTCTTAGGGAATCCTGCTCAGTTTTCCTAATTTGGAAAACCTGCAAGCAGTTTTGACCCAGGCAGCCCTTCAAAAGGTCTGTCAAGGTCAAAACTGGACATGCAGCAACCCTAGAAGCAGCAGAGTGAAAGCAAGGTACTGCAATGTCCCAGAGAGAACTGTATATGTAAAGTAAGTAGGGACCCCAATGGCAGAAAAGCCCCTCTATTTAGCGTCCTTGTCAGGGCTCTGAAGGGTGCTCTTCTTAGGGCATGAAAAGCCAAAGGAAGGTCATTCTCAGGACTCTGAAGAAACTGCCACATAATTGGATTCAGAGATAAAACAATCTGAAAGATGATTGTTGCTCCTATCACAGCTAGGTAGTTAGGTACATTATCCTGCAAATAAATGCATCAAGCTTTCCTCTGTGTGTGTGATTGCAGATCAGAGAGGTTCCCAGGGAGGTGTATTACAACCCTGTCTGTCCTGACCCTGGTTGGAGGTATGCCATAATGTACCTGCTCTCCTCTGTAGCGGAGACACAGGACTCCTGTAGCACCACAAGGAAGGAAATCAGTTTTCCAGCAGGAGCAGAATAGGGTTACATGTGCATCAGAAACCATCAACTTTTTAGCAATCAAGGTATCAAAATGTCCACCATCCACCTTTCAGTATGGCTGTGAAATGTCAGCAGGGGAGATCCTGGTAATTTTGCCTCCTGAGGCGACCTTCCTTTTGCTGCCCCCACCCCTCTCCATGGCACTCACCTCTTCAGTACCCGAGGGGGTCGGGGGTGGTCCACGTTGCACTGGAGGGGTCGGGGGTGGTCCACATCGCTAGTGCAGAGAACGCGATTGCGCTCTCTGCACTAGAATAGCCAAATTTCCCGGTTGAAAAGCCGAAATTTGGCTCTTAGTTACCAGGAGAACCATTTTTGCTGCCCCTGGCAAACAGGGGGGCGCTGCCTCAACTCGCCTCATTGGTGGAGCGCCCCTGAATGTCAGTCCTCACAATTCAGCATAAAATGACTGACATAAGCATAAAAACTGAAATTTGAGAATAAGTACTGATAGATATTAATGACACAGTAATTCTGCTCTTTAGTAAATATCTAACAAAGAGTAAATGCTGAAAAGTTATTTTTCAGTTACTCTGCTTCAGTGTTCAGGATATCTGTCAAATTCTTAGACCATCCTTACTTATGAGCTTGCTTAAAAACTCAGTAAGCAGTGAATGGATTCCACTTTCTGTTTCTAGGAACAGCACACATTGTTGCAACACACACAATGGCTGCCTTGTGTATACTGAGAGAAATCATTCAGTGCTTCACCTTTTCAGTCTTGAATGCGACCAAAATATTGACATTTTCTATGAATCCACACCCTAATCCATCATCTACGTACTGCTACTTACAATATATGCTTAAAGGAGAAGGAAAGCTACGGAGCCATTTTATTGCCAATAGATTAGCTGCAATAGTGCAAGCTAGAATGCTATATTTATTCTGTAGAATGTTTTACCATACCTGAGTAAAAAGCTCTAGAAACGCTCTGTTTGTTTAGGATAGGAGCTGCAGTATTAACGTGGTGTGACATCACTTCCTGCCTGAGTCTCTCCCTGCTCTGGGCTCAGATTACAGCAGAGAAGGGAGGGGGCGGGGGAAGAGGAGCAAACTGAGCATGCTCTTGCCCAGGGCAAAGAGGTTTAAGCTGAAGGCAGGAAGTCTGATACAGAAGCCCATGTGTACACAATAGAAGGAAAGAAATGCAGTGTTTCTTTTGATTACTTTGGGGGTTTACTGGTATATGTAGATGGACCTTTCTGATAAGGCTTACTTAGATTTAACCTTTCCTTCTCCTTTAAATGCCTATTTTCAAAAAAAATGTGCAGCAATCTTTTCTTTCTTTTTTTGCTTTCTAATCTTGCCTTTTAAGTCGGTGCATTATAAAACCTGTAATACTTTTCTGAATGATGTTACTGCATGGTGAGGAAATCATTTGGGATTTTTAATAGTGTAATATGGTAATAATAATTTAATATTTTAAAAGACAACATTCTCATTTATCCCAATTTATCAAAAGTCAAAGAATTTTCTGCGTGGTAAAAATAGTTGCCACTTTTGGATTTAACTATGTGTCAGAGACCTACAGCATGAGTTGCAGTTGCAGCTAGAATAAGTTCAGTTGAGGAACTCACAATTAAATGAAATATGTGGAAAATAAGTATACAGACAATTTTCTATACACATATATTCAAATGGCTCAGTACATCACTTGTTATTACACTATATTTCCTCTTCAGCTAATGGCAGTCATAAGAATTACTTGTAGGCATATCATACAGAATATTATGCAGCCGTATTAATACCACATTTCTACAAAAGCCCATTCAAATAACGCTCCCTCTCTTGGAGTAAATCGAATACATTTTTAGTTGTAATTGGTGACTGTGGTTTTTATCCAAGCGAGTTTTCATTACCTATTCCCACTTTACCGCACATTCTGTCTAAATTAATTTGCTTCTTGCACTGTGGGATTGTAAGAGAGAAATAATAAGCATAACATTATTCTAACTCAGCCTGCCACATGCCGCACAAGCCCTTAAATGGTAAAATTGGTCTTCACACAGAGTGGCAAATGTCTGCTTGGAGAAAAAGTTAGCAATTTAGATGAAAGTGGTTTTCAACCTACAAATAACTTAACCTTTGTAATTTACTATGCAGATTCTTGATTTTACTGTTCAGGAGGAATTCTGCTTCAGATTATGTGATACCTTTATGGAGATATGAAGCTGGTCTAGACTGTTAAATCATTATCACTATTCATAATATGATGCAGGAATATGACATTATATAAGATGACAGGCCTCCCCTTTATTTTTTCTACAAGTTTTCCCCTTTGTGAACAGAGAGTGTCTGTCACGGCCGGCACCCAATACCAGAACAGGTGCCAAGTACCCTGGTCTCGGCTCGGCTTCACCAGTAGTGTGACCACCGTTGGGCTTCGGGAGGAGCCCTCAGCTTACTTGGGTGCCATCTGGACTTAACGAGGGGTACAAGGCGAGATGTTCTGGCTAGCAAAGGGGCACGGCAGGTAGATAGTCTTTTGGGCCGAAGGTCACGGTACAAATGGAGTAGGCAAGAGAATCGTCAGACAGGCAGGGTCGAGGCAGGCAGATATCAAGAATCGTCAGGCAGGCAAGGGTCAAACCGGGTAATCAAACAGATGGGGTCAGGCAGAAAGCGTAGTCGAGATGCAGGCAAAGGTCAGGATTCGGATATCAGAATAGTCAGGAACAGGCAGGGATCAAAACCGGAATAACAGGAACAGGCAGCACAAGGCTTCAGGAACCACCAGAATCAAGATTCTATCACGGGCACTGGCTGGGAGTAAGAATGGGCCTTAAATACCTCCAAATTTCGTGCCAAAACGTGCCCAATGCGCGCTGGCGTAATCGCGCCAGCGCGCCTGTACCTTTAAGAGGTGCGCAGGCACGCCGCGCGCGCCCTAGAGAACCAAGATGGCGCCGGCGCTGGAGGCCGGAACAGGAGCGTGGCGGCCGTCCACGCCGCCGCACCACTAGACCACCAGGTAATTTTATTACAGTGTCCTTTCATCTCATTACATCTGCATCTGAGTTGTTACCCGGCAGTTAGCAGGCATATCGGTTTAAAATCCGCTCATTTGGCAAACTCGCCAAATGAGCGGATGTAATAGAGTATGGCCACCTTTACTCGAAGAATGTAACGGCCCTCTACACAATTATATTTTCTTTGGAATTGTGCTTAGTACAGTGGAATACTTATGCTGGCTCAGCTTTTTGGAACAGCTCTGTCTGGACTATGAGCTATTTATGATAATATACAATTATACAATTATAAAAAAAGGGCAAAAAAAGTGTAATTAACCGTTAATACTTAATATGTATAATTAAAATTACAATTACCGTAATGCAGATTAGCTAGGTTTATCAGGGTGCCCGATTTAGATTGAGGGCACCCCTAGGCCCCCTATCGTTCGTCACCCCCAATCCTTCCCTTTTATTCGCTCAAATTTTCATTATTGCTACCGGAGCAATGACGATTGGCACACGGGAGATTTAAAAAACTATCCTATCTCCTGCTCATCCCAGTGTTTCTGAACCAATGTGGGTGTGGTTGGGCAGCATGCCGCCCCCTAAAATTCTGCTGCCCTAGGCCAGGGCCTTGGTTCTTATTCTTTGTGATTTTTTAAATAATTTCAGATTTTGTTCTTCTGCTCTCCAGTTCAAGTATTAAGGGGTATTGTTATGTTCCAGTTTTAAACAGTAATTGGTTACTACACCTATAAAAACCTACTAAGAACACACTAATCTTCCATCACAGGATTGCACAACTGAAAGCACCTACTTATTGACCTTTGTCACTCAGAGACATTGATTTGTAAATAGACAATGTGAGGACAGGAACACGAATAGCATTAAAAATCTAGCCTCAGTATCTATATGGTTAGTGAAAAAAACCAATGGGCAAAATAAAAATAATACTTTGAAACTCACAGATAAAATTGTAATAGCTTATTAAACAATGTTCTATTTTTAAATCTCTGAAAGGCAATTTATAAAAAAAAAAAAAAAAAGAAGTAAAGTGCCTGGATGTTTCCAAAACAATAGACACATTTCTGGCTGGGAAGATGGAATGCATACCATTTAGCTCAGTCACTAAAGACTTTGGCTAGATGTTATCACTTAATGTATTTATATATTGAAGACCCTATTGGGATATTTTTAGGGCTAGTACATCTCTGCAGTTGTACCACAGCTTCCAAGTTAATGTAAATGGATGTAATAATGATGCACTTTAAATGTAGTTAATCTGCGTTCACACAGTAGAGAAAAATATGGATCAATGGGCTTGCAGGTGCTTTCAGCAATTGCATTTGATGTGGCCCTTCTTTAAAAAGTAAAATGGTGAAAATTACAAGAGCTAGCAATTAACACCTGGTTACAATTTAATTATAAGTATTTTACACTAGGGGGCACATTTACTTAGGGTGGAATATTGAGGGTTAATTAACCCTCGATATTCGACTGTCGAAGTTAAATCCTTCAACTTCGAAGTTTTTTTTAAAGAGGCAGTACTTCAACTATCGAATGGTCGAATAGTCGAACCATTTTTAGTTTGAATCGTTCGATTCAAAGTCGAAGTCGTAGTGAAAGGTCGAAGTAGCCAATTCGATGGTCGAAATAGCCAAAAAAATCATTAGAAATTCGAAGTTTTTTTTATTATATTCCTTCACTCGAACTAAGTAAATGTGCCCCTAGGTCTTATGATAGGTAGATAGATAAATAGATAGCTATAGATATGATGTAACTGCGACATATATAGTGGTGTATCTAGATTCTACTGGGAAAATTCAATTTAATACCCAAAACATTGCTAAGTTCTACCAAGATATATTGAAACTCAAAGGGCTTACTTGGCCGCTCTACACTACAGGGTAACTGCAGGATATGCTTCCTCTGTAGTTATGTCCCTGCATTGAGAGTCTCTCTCTGTTTGTGCAAGATCCAAAAGATACAAATGATAGCAGACGCAGGTAGTAACCTCCAAGCTGATATTAAGAGAAAAAAACAAGGACACACTAGGGGGCACATTTACTAAGCTTGAGTGAAGGATTACAATATAAAAAAACTTGGAATTTTGAAGTTTTATTTTGGGTACTTCGACCATCAATTAGGCTACTTCGACCTTCGACTTCGATTCGAAGATTCAAACTAAAAATCTTTGACTATTCGACCATTCGATCGTCAAAGTACTTTCTCTTTAAAAAAACTTTGACTACCTACTTCGGCTCTTTAAACCTACCGAGCTCAAATGTTAGCCTATGGGGACCTTCCCCATAAATGTTCTAAGATATTTGTGATCAAAAGAAAATCGTTCGATAGATGGATTAAAATCCTTAGAATCGTTTGATTCGAAGGATTTTTCCTTGCGGTAAATCCTTCAAATTCGATATTCGAAGTCGAAGGATTTTACTTCGATGGTCAAATATCGAGGGTTAATTAACCCTCGATATTCGACCCTCAGTAAATGTGCCCCTAGGTACCAGAGACTTTACTACAAACACTGGCAGGAGAAATTGATGAAAGCTGTGGAATAAGTTATATTTATCCTGGTAATTTTCTGGCAATATTATGGCTCCAGCAGCACATATAATATCTAACTTTTGACTGAAGAGATGCGACAAACATCATGATTTTAAATGTAATGCCTTTGGACTGGTCCACAGGTAGAAGTGGTTGAAAGGAGAGAAGTTCTAAAATAAAAATAAATAGCATTCGTTATAGGGGTCAACAGGAAAACATTTTCTTTACCTAAAATATTACCATAAAAGTATAATTAAATTCAGGATAAACTACATTTCACAGAATACCTTTCCTAAAACCGCCATCTATGATCTGAAACCAAGAAGGAACTTGTCATGAAATCTCACCCAAAATATAGAATTAAAAAATACAGAAGCAGCAAATACTGTATATGAAAAAACAGAACACAAATTAGCAAATCACTGCAATAATAGGGCAAACATGAAAGTGCTTGAAATGAATGTTTACCAAAATGTCATGTTTACATAAATTAAATATTTAGTGAAATAAAATGTTCAGTTACACAGAATGTTTAAAAGAATGTAATGTTCAGGTAGATGGAGTGTTTAGTAATGCTTTCTTCAAAACAAGGTGTATTTGTCACATTCATTTTCTGCATTTGATGCTACAACTTGAGAATAAGAATGGTAGTTTATTGATAATGACAAAATTTGAGAGTTAGGGGGTTATTTATCAAGGTCCGAATTTGTCTTAGTATTTCTAATATCCAACTCCAAACAACTACGAATTCCCAAATGGACCTTATTTATGAAGAAAAAAGCCCGAAAAAATAGGGTCTGACAAAACTCAGAAAACTTCTGAGCTTTCTACGAAAACTCCAAATTGCTCAGAGTTTTCCGCAAAAACTAATTTTTTGAGTTTTTTTTCGCAGAATCCTCGAAATCATTGGATATTGGTATGGACATCAGCGCAGACACTGGAACCTTCCCCATTAACTTATACAGGACCTCGAGAGCTTTTAGATGCCAGGGTTTCAGATTCAAAGTTTTTAGACCATCGGACTTTAATAAATCTTGAAAAAATGTATATTTTTTTTTTTTTTTGCTCTGAAAACTATGAATTGTTTGAGGTTTGGATATTTGGAGCTTGATAAATAACCCCCTAAATGTTATTGATAACATTTTGCTAACAAAAAGGCCATGTACACCTACTTTGCAATATCAAATAGCAACAAAAAACAATTAGCTGCCCCATATAAGAGAAAAGGCCAGGGTTGCCACCTGGCCGGTATTTGACCAGCTGGCCGGTAAAAATTATGCTTGATGCCAATGTTGTTAATAGGAAAAAAATCAAGAATATAGTAATATAGTATTAGAAGTATAGTAATATATATTAATATTTTTTTCCAGAAAAGTTGGCAACCCTACAAAAGGCATAGGACTAGTGATGGGTGAATTTGCGTGAAATTTCCCACGAAACTCGTGAAATGGCGAAAAATTCGCGAAATGTCGCTGGCGTCTCGTTTTGATGCCGGCGTCCGTTTTTTTTACGCTGCCGTCATTTTTTTTGACACCGGCAAATTTTCGCCAGCGAATTTCCGCAGCCGTTTCGCAAATTTATTTGCCAGCTGCGAATTGCGCAAATTCGCCGCAAATTTGAACCTGGTGAATACGTTCGCCGATCACTACAAGGACTCAAGGATCAAGAACTCTTCTAGCCTTAAAGATAAAGTTGAAACATATTTCTTTTTTGTATTTCATTTTCTGTACAAAAATAATCAAAGCGAAATGGGTGTGGAAATTATTTCGGGGAATGTCTGTGGGGATTTGTCTTTTTGTCCCTGTGATAAATGAATACTGTACTGTACATTAATGAGATGCCAAATAAAAATCATCATGGGCACAGTATGTAATATAAGAGAAGGTGAAGTATAACTGGAGCATTCAGATAATTTGTGTTATAAGTCTAAAAATATATGAGTCATCATTAAACTAACTAGGGCCAGTCAGAAGGCTTTCGTGATGTGCTACATAATTGGTTGAATGAGAAAATAAAGAGCATGAGAACATTCTTTGATGCAATAAGGCCTTGTGTACAGGAATGTTTTCTCATATGCTCCAGCTACTAAATGGAGAACATACTCTAGCTACCTTTCTGTAGCTTTCCTTTCTGATGCAGCTATTGTAATTATACAACTGGTTGTTATTTTGATGGCCTCCAGCAGAACTAAGAAAGCATGTCCCTAGGACCAAATGAAATCAACAGCTTCAACAGATCAAAGAATTAAGGATTCTTTGCAAACATAAAATGATGTGTGGATTAAAATCTATTTGCCGACTCTATTTTCTTTAAACGTTACATTCTTGTGTTTTTTAACTGCAGTGTTTGATTTAAAAAAAACAGATGTGGTAGATCACAATTATTGATAATCTTTCCATCATTTCACAGAAAGGTACAATGTATAACATGATAAAATATTACTATTTTATAATGTTTATATTTTCTCAGGCAACTTTTTTGCAACGCATGACCACCAAAATCTTTGAAAATAGAATTAATAAAAAAAATACGAACATTTTTAAAAATTAGAGTGTTAAGTTCCTAAACCAAGAACTCCTCTTCTACAATAGTTTATGTAAACAACCATGGGGCAGCTATTCAAAGTTGAAAAAAAAGGAGAAAAGACACAGGATACACAACTGCTCACAGATACACTCTATAGTATACAATGGGATTCTTTAGAACTTATCTGTGATCTATTGTGTATCCTGTGCATGAATGGCTGCTTCTATGGTTGCACAACAGCTTGGTTATATAAACTATAAAATAGCTTCTGAAACAAACACACCACTTGTATCAGTGCAGGGCACATTATATTGTCATTTTTTGAAACCCTTTCATTTTTTGGCATTACTGTTCCTTTAAATATAGTTTATGACCCCCGCCAGGGAGTGACACTTTTCTTTTAATAACTTTAATGCAGACTCTACTTGGCTTTGTTAACAAAGAAACTTTCATTTAACTACCAATAAAGTTTTACGAAGAACAAAAGTAGTACATTAAACAGATAATTTGAGGAACTATTATACAAGAGCCAAAGCACTAGATGCTCGGTCCACTTTAAAGCAATTTTTCAGCTTTGTTTTGCAGCAAGAAGCATTAAATGGAGGTTTTAATTATGCCTCAAAAGTAGAATTGGTTTTGTTTTAAAGAGCTGCAATTATGTGAACGGATTGTCTGCTAACTTTTTCTTCCAATTGTGCTAATTATGCTAGACAATTGGCCAGCATATAAAACATTTTTTCTTTGGCAGGGGCACAGCAGACCCTCAAAGTGCACCATTTGCCTGTTTATGTGCACAGCAAACCCTGCTGGAACAATGTAGTCTACAAAATCACATGACAAGAGCTGGTGCTAAAACTCTGGGCACATTTCAGATCATATTTAGTTCAAGCCTTATGTTATTCATAAATACATTTTAACAGCAACTAGACGGCAACTGCTTTTGGATCATTGCTTAAAATGTGTATAAAGAGACCCTTTACTGCTCACTTACTTATGATCTACTACCATTTATTTACATTGCATCACATAACAAACTGCTTTGCTCATCATTCACATCAGCTCCTGTCCAGTCAAACTGGACTCCTAAATGTATTACTACACCATACATATACTAGCAACAAAAAGAAAGAGAAAAATTGTCAGCTCACAGTTTGCTTTTAAAGGAACAGGAACACCAAAAAGTAATGAAAACATCATGTTGTGTTGCCCTGCACTGGTAAAACTGATCTGTTTGCTTCAGAAACACTATTAGTAGTGATGGGCGCCGGCGTCTCGTTTTTTATGCCGACGCCCGTTTTTACGCCGAAATTTTATTTCGCACCCATTTCGTGAATTTATTCGCCGCAGCGAATCACGCAAATTCGCCGCAAATTCGCCTCAAATTCGCGCCTGCCGAATAAATTCGGCCATCACTAACTATAAGGGGCTGATTCACTAAGGGTCGAATATCGAGGGTTAATTAACCCTCGATATTCGACTAGGAATTAAAATCCTTCTACTTCGAATATCGAAGTCGAAGGATTTAGCGCAAATTCTGCGATCGTACGATCGAAGGATTATTCCTTCGATCGAACGATTAAATCCTTTGAATCGAACGATTCGAAGGATTTTAATCCAACGATCGAAGGAATATCCTTCGATCAAAAAAACTTAGGAAAGCCTATGGGGACCTTCCCCATAGGCCAACATTGACTTCGGTAGCTTTTAGCTGCCGAACTAGGGGGTCGAAGTTTTTTTTTAAAGAGACAGTACTTCGACTATCGAATAGTCGAACGATTTTTAGTTCGAATCCTTCGATTTGAAGTCGTAGTCGAAGGTCGAAGTAGCCCATTCGATGGTCAAAGTAGCCCAAAAAATACTTTGAAATTCGAAGTTTTTTTACTTCGAATCCTTCACTCGAATTTAGTGAATTGGCCCCTTAGAGTTCATCTAAACAAGCTGCTGTGTAGCAATGGCGGAAATTGAAAAAAGGCTATATGGCACAGGATTAATAGTGGATAACCGATAACACCATTATATTCTACAGAGCTTATCTGCTATCTGTTGTGTAACCTGAGCCTTTTCTCCTTTAAAAGGCTGCCCCCATTACTACACAGCAGCTTATTTATATAAACAATAGTAGTGTTTCTGAAGCAAACACAGCAGTTTTACCACTGCAGGGCAAAGGTACATGATATTTTCATTACTCTCATTTTTTGGCGTTACTGTTCCTTTTAAGGCAAACTGTAGTAGTAGTTGAGTAGTAAGACCAACAGTGCACTTACCCTTAACTCGGAGGCTCTACTGAGAAAGCAGGGAGCTTTTAAGCCCCAGCTCATTAACATACACATGTACTGTATATACAGTAATTTTCTGTTTTAAAGACTGAATGGCAGCTATAGGCAATATTTGTCTACAATGTGTACACGAAACATAGAAAGAGATTACCAGCTCTCTTTATTTTTGTGTACAAATATTGACTTTCTATCCATTATAGCAGCTGGTCAACTCCAGAACATGGGTTATTCCGAGCACTGGCGGTTTCTTTCTGTGTTTCATATACCAGCATTAGTTTAATCAGGAGCAAATTAAGTAGTTGGACAGAACCCTCTATTTTGGTATTTAGGTGAATCCTGAATCTTTCATGAAGGATTCTGTTGAATCTTGAACCAAATATGATTTGCATATGCTCAAAAAAAAAAAAATTTTGTTCTTGGCCAAACCAAAAGGCACACCATTTAAAAGATTCAGATGCGGTTCGGCAATGCTCTTGCAATGATCCTTTCTGAAAAATGATTGGATTCAACCGAATCCCAAACTGAATCCGGAGTTCGATGCATTCTCATTATTAAGTTTCTTGTATATTTTGGCAGTAGTTAAGAAATGTTGAATACATTGAGAAAACATTTAAAGTCACAGGAATTACATACATACTCAAGTACCTGGGGTTGGCTCCTGATTTTGTTCCAAACAGATATGTTGTTCTTCCTGCTAATTGAAATAATGCAAGTTATTGCAATTGGAAATTAGCATTGACAACGTTGTTACTTTACAGAAAGAATCACCTGTTAATGATACTTCTCTATAAGCTTCGCAATAGGTTGTCCTGCTTGCTCACACCATAGGCTACTGTTTGTAGGAAACTGAGTTGTTTGGTTGACCAGGCATGTTGCAGAGATTATGAGGAGTAGGGAAGATAAAAGTATTACAAAGACAGATAAGTTCTTTATATAGCTTAATACAGATGACATCAAGCGTCATTTTAATAGGGTGGTGCTTTTTTTTATAATAGTGGCTTCTAAATTATTAGTCCAAAACCAAAAAAGTTATCCCAAAACTCTATATTATATTAAAAATATGTCTTTATTCAAAAATCATGTTAAAAAGATAGGCATACAGACCACATGGTAATACCTATGTTTTTAACATCATTTCTGACATATTTTTTAATATAATATAGAGTTTTGGGATAACTTTTGGTTTTGGTAAATACCCTTTTGAACTGGGGGCTTTAACCCAGAAACCATGGGCCCTTTTTGACGGGCCCCTTAGAGACTAGCATCCTATTATATATTTTTTCCTAAAGTGTAAGCCCTCTCTTGAAGTCACTTAAGGCAATTCTAGCCAAAATACACGGGAAATTATTCTGTCCAGCACATAATATATGGTTCTAACTATGGCTAAATGTTTAAAGAGTCACTGTATTGTCTTGGCTTCCTGCAGAACTGGGCATAGTAGAGTGCAATAAATTAAAAATTAAAAAGAAATTGAGTTGAATTGCAAACCCGTTCTAACCCCAGTCCAGCGGTCTAATAAGACCCTATTTCACCTTCAAGTAACAATTTCCAATAATAATCACTGTATATCTCAATAACAGACCGTTATTGAGAAAGGAAAAAAAATTAAATTAGGAAAAATATAGCGTAAAATGTCAAATAATATTTACACCGTGACATTTAGAAATCTGAATCAGTGTACACCAACTGATACATAGGTATAAATTGTGAATAGTGAAAAAGTGTTACATCACACGTGCTCTATAAAGTGTATAAGAGAGATTCAGGTAAAAGTAATACCCAGAGTGAGGACCACAGTAAATCCCTTGTTTGATTACTAGAGCCCCAAATAAAATATAGCATAAATAAGATTGTAGTTGTCCCTTCGTCGTTCTTAATCTTCTTTTCTCCTTATTTGAGCAATAAGATTGACATGTGCAGAAGCGTTTAACAAATCTTTAATGAATAATTAAAAACACACTTACAAATGTTTCTGATGCAGCTAGAGTTCAACCTAGCATCTCTTAGAACACACAGCGCATGCCTCTACTTCCGTGTACCACGCTTCTTCACCTCTGTGTCATCGCTGACGCATTTTGCCTGTTGGCTTCCTCCAAGAGCGATGACATAACTTCCGGAAAGTCTCTCTTTATTGTCCCACATGTTTTGAACTACAAAGCTTTATTTGTCCTGAATGTCTGCTCTTTAAAAATGTGTCCAATCCATGTTTAAAATATCAAGTTCATATTTAAAATAATATATAAAAATATATATATGCTTTTATATATTAAAGTATTTTATTGTTATATATTATATAAAAATATATATATATTTTTATATATTATTTTAAATATGAACTTGATATTTTAAACACGGATTGGACACTTTTTTTTTTAAAGAACCGATGTTCACGACAAATAAAGCACTTTTTCACTATTCACACTGATTCAGATTTCTAAATTTCACGGGTGTAAATATTATTTGAGATATTACACTATATTTTTTGGTTTTTTCCTTTCTCAATAACTGTCTGTTATTGAGATATACAGCGATGTTTATTGGAAACTGAGTGCAATAAATATGCTAGTATAGTTTGATTGTAACCCAAGAGAGCTGTTCTTCCAATACAAAGGTCCATTTACTGCTTTGTTTAATTTGCCATATGACCAGTGACAGGCCAAGCTACTTTCTGGATTTTTTTGGTATAAAACTAAGTAGACAAGCAAAGGATGTTGATAAGAAAGTATGTAACCAGCTAGCCATAGAAGCATTAGTGGCTAAGGCTGAGACACAAGGGCGTAACTACAGAGGAAGGGCTGCAGGGGGGCCCAGGAGGTATAGAGGCCCTAATTCTTATACAATTTCAATAATTATTGATAAAAATTATTCCTCAGTAATCCACCAATTGATTTCGTTAGTCAGACTCTTCAACAGACACATGGAGTAGCCATCTCCACCACGGTATCATATAATAACAAGAAAATCTGGAGAGTCTTTGAAAGAATGTAGTTTTATTATCGCACTACTTGTTTCGGACCCAACTGGTCCTTCCTCTAACATGCACCAGAGGAAGGACCAGTTGGGTCCGAAACATGTAGTGCGATAATAAAACTACATACTTTCAAAGACTCTCCAGATAAACCTCTTGGGGGCCTTAAAAATTATTTGCTGTGGGTCCCAGTGATATCTAGTTATGCCACTTCTGAGACATCAAACGTTTCTTAGTTTCCTGGATGAAAAAAATAGATCATACTCATATAATTATCTCCAGTCATTACTGAGAGGCTACCACAAGAGAAAATACATTTCCTTTGTAAACGGCTTTCACAAACATAAATAATATGGAGATAATGATAATACATATCCAAAGCAAACCACTTGATGACAGCAATACATTCATTAAGATGCAGGAGGAGGTAGCTTACTGGTCAGGAATTGTATGGAGGCAAGAACAAGCAGAGACCTTTGAGGCAAACAGTAGGCAGTCATGTAATTATCTCCATGTTAACGTTGAACAGTAACAAGCGGCAACTTGTAGATTTATATAACAGTGGGAGAGCTACAGAAATAGAATGTGTATTGGAAATGGGGTGAAATCTATAATAAAGCAAATGAAACACTATTAAAAATGCTTTACATGGTAAAATAACAAGGTTTTATACATCCAAACCATCTAGGCACAAGGCTGCGTGATGAGATATATCAAACAAGTTCCAAGGGATCTTACTTGTGTTTGAGATGGATTACTCCCTACTCTCGTTTTAATGTTTGTATGGGACTGATTTGTTTTTGTTGGTCTGGGCAAGTCTCTCTTAAAAATAAGTTATTTCACTTATTAGCAATAACTCCTTCCTAGTTCCTTAGCACTTATGATTAAGCCTGTGGAACCAATGCTGTGATCTTGGTAATCTCTCTTTTTTAAAAGTTTATGGCTGGGAGGACTAAGCCCACTGATTTAAACCAATGCCCGGACCAGGAAACACTTATCCCAAGAAATGCAGCAATTCAGGGAGGTTGCCAGCCTTTGAATACAATAACCGGAGGTAAATAGTTAGTTGATGTGGCATGGTGGCTTACCAGTTTGACCAACTAAAAACCCCTTTTTTGGAAAATACATGCACCAGATGCATGGATACTAAATTACATTACATAAAATAGGAGATTAGGGAATGTGCATTGATTAATCCCCTCTCTTTTGTTTGCTACAGGCAGATTGAAACAGGTGATAAACTTCTGTCTTTGGACACCAAACAGCCCACTAACAATACTAGGCAATTAACACATACTATTTTTTCCTTTGCACCAATCCTGTACTTTTGAACCTTGCCTAAGAAGCAATAGGGCTCATTCACAAACTCAAATTAGGATCATGAACACTAATATGTAAATGCCGTAAATCTTTCAGGTCTCAAAGTGAAGAACTCCCCAGTTTAAAGAAGGGGTCCAGGTGCACTGCTCTGAACCTTCAGCTGAGGGAGCGGATAACCGTATAGAAAAATCAAGCAGCCACTTCCAAGGATCAATCTTCCAGGCAGACTTCATTCATAACCTCAATTGTAGTGTTCAAAGTGCAGCTGCACCCACTGTGTCAAAATGAAAGCCTAAAGTAGCAATTTATATGCAAATTCTGGCTAACACAATCAGAATTGTGTCATTTCCAGTACTTTGCACCTTATATTATGCATAAAGCCATGCTGGTGCAAGCCCATAGCATTATAATTTTCAATGAAGTCAAGTATCTTATCTGTTAATACCCCTTCGAAAAGCTTTCCTACCACTGATGTCAGACTAACCGGCCTATAGTTTTGAGGCTGATAATGGGATCCCTGTTTTGTATAGTGGCACCACATCAGCAATCCTCCAGTCTCTTGGTACCATGCCAGGCCTCAATGAATCCTGAAAAATTAAGTAAAGAGTTTGGCAATCACTGAGCTAAGCTCTCTAAGTACCCTGGGATGAATACCATCCAGTCCTAGACTTTTGTTTATCTTAACATGTTCTAGTCCCTTTTGAATGTCTTCATGCATGAACCATGCAACATTGGTTGTATTATTAGGATTGGGACTATTAAGAAGGAAACCTTCATTACTCTAGCTATTTTTGCTTTTACTACTGCACCTTATCTTTTCTGTAGCAAGCAGCTGTAAGCCAACTTGTAATGTGCAGCTCTCTAAATACAGGCTGCTCCAGACCTGCATAAAATTAGAGTGAAATGAGCAAGTGCACATTATTCCTATGACAAGATAAAAGTTGAATAAACTTAAAAATGTTCTTGCTGCATTTTAGGTTATTTACATTATGTTTCCCTTCTCATTGGGACACCAATATGCCAGGTTATAAAAACAGAGTTCTTGATCAGCAAATTAACATAAATCTATAAAACACTTGAGATAAAGAAACATTTGTATCCATTAGTAGCCACAGAACTCCAAAGACAGATGGAGATTAGACTTGCTAATGTAGCATACTGAACCCATCTTGTCTGGTTTTCCTAAGTGAAAGTGAATGAGGATTTTTTTTAAAAAATGCTCGAGGCTCCCTCTACTGTTTCCTGCCATCTTGAAATGTGTTATTGAGAAACCTCTCAAGCATTAACATATAGAGTTAAAATAAAAAATAATGCAGAGTACAATTTAAGAAAACCCGTGTGTAATCCACTTTCTAATGGAGTTGTACCTGCAAAGTAGGGCAACTGTCAATCTTCATTTAATGCTAAGGAACAGAGTTATTGCTAATAAGTGAAATAACTTATTTAATTACAGCAATTTGTGCCAATCAAAGGAATTCTGGCTAATTATCCACCTTTATTATACAACTTTTTTTTATTATTATTTCTGGAGTAACCTGACTGATACTGACTGATAGTCAATGTAATTGTAGCTTCAGAATAATGGAATAAAAATATATTTAATCAATGTGGTTACTGCTTCTGAATTACAGATTTCAATCATTCAAAAACCTGTCATTCTACACTAGTAAGCGGCACAAAAACCCAAGTTCCTATACAGATTAAAGGGATTTTACATGGTACATTGGTCTGAGGCATTAAGCCTGTATTTACCCCAATGAACTTCCAACCAACCCTCTTATTGTTCAAACAGCTCAATGCAATTATAGTAGGTTTAAAAATATTATTTTGGCATTTCAAACCAACCCCGCTTTCACTTTATCTTGGATTAGAGAAATGCTGTTATGAAATAGAAAAGGTAAAAACCAATAAAAGCTGGTTAAATGAAGAATTTGCATATCTGTGTATGCAGGGCATTAGAAACATCCAGAATACTAATGTGAGGGGGTCTTGCCTGCAATTCAGCTGATTAACTCATCAAGGTTCCAGCAAATCCAACTGCATAACAAGAGAACACGTTTCCATTGTTTTGTGCTTAAGACCTTGTAGCTATGAATAATATAGATGTGAACTGATTGATTTGATCTACATAAATTAAGTCAAGGTAATACTACACATAGATTTGTCATGAATAGTGGTGTGAGAAATGGTTGCCTAAGCACCTTATCTACCTTTGATTTGAAACTCTTATATAATAATTATATGCAGGTAGAGAAGTTGCGGGTTTTGTTAAACCACTTCAGCTTGAAGGCGTGATTCACCTTTAAGTTAACTTTTAGTATGTTACAGATTGACCAATTCTAAGCAACTTTTCAATTGGTTTTCATTATTTATTTTTTATAGTTTTATGGTTATTTTCATTTTTCTTCTGACACTTTCCAGCTTTCAAATAGGGGTCACTGATCCCATTTAAAAACATATGCATGGCATCTCCCCACTTCCTAAGAAGCCATCTGAGGATGTGGCGAGATGCCTCGAAACGCGTAAAGCGTTGAACCCCTTGGTATATTATACATGTTGGGACGTTTTTTAAATGGATTATTATAAGTGATATTTTACCGCCAGTTCCTGAAGCTCTGTGTTTTACAAAATTTCACTCTAATTCATTTCCTGTGTGTCCCACTCCTGTTCATATCCCAGTCTCTTATTTAAATCAATGCATCTTTGCTATGTTAATTTGGACCCTAGCGACCAGATGGCTGAATTTGCAAGAGCCGTTGAATAAAAAGCTAAATAACTCAAAAACCATAAATAATAGAAAATGAAAAGCAATTGCAAATTTTCTAAGAATATCACTCTCTACATCATACTAAAAGTTCATTCAAAGATGAACAACCCCTTTGACATCTATAATCATGTTTTATATTATTACAATATGAGTAGCCTGTCTTAGACTGGACTCAGATACTATAAGATGCATGAAACCCTCAATGACAGTTGTTTGTTGATTTCCACGTTGTCATCCATTGTGGTGTTACATCACAGCTTTGTGGTCATGCGAGGTGTATGGTTAAAAGGCCCCTTAGTGTCTGTGTATTATTTTTGACCAGAACTCAATTACAGGACTACTGCAACACGTATGGTCTTGATTATGGAAGTACACTCTTCAGAAAGCCCGAATGTGCTTAAAATAAATGGATCATGCAACAACACTCCATTCCCATGTTCACTATTCAATAATTACAACCAACCCGACAGTGCATGAAGAGGTGCTATAGAGAGCTGTTATATTTGTCAAGGGCTCAGGTAGGTTTGAGGCAGATGTAGACAGATTTGAACATCTGAATGCAAACCTTAGGTCATCTACTTTAGAGTAAAGATATTCCAACAATAATCATTCTCATTTATACAAAACAATGATATAACAGATGAATAATGTCTGTTCCACATATAGCACTACTATACTCTTTTTCATAAGAGACTTAATAGATTGCAACAACATCCAGGATGACTTGGTTATTAATATTCTCCCTACCTAAGCAAAGGCACTCAAACTCGATTCACCTCTCTCTCTACTGAGCCCACTAGACAATTCTGCTGCATGCACAAGGACAGAGCACGATTCAGTAATAATATAAGAAATATTAACAGAAACAAACATGTACAATGCAAATATTTTTCCCTCTGTTCATAGTAATAGTCATTTTGGTTGCAAAAGATACGTCAATTGAGTTCAACCTTTTCATCGAAATGAAACCTGCCTAACTTCTAGTTGATCCAGGGGAATCCATTGCTAAAAAGGCATCCCCCTATTAGTTAAAAAAAATGTTGGTCAGTGGCCACATGGAAGATTAAAAAAAATGGTGGCCCAGGGGCCCATAGAAGGTTAAAAAAAACAATGGAGGCCAGGGGTTTCACTTAAAAAAAAAATCATTGGTGTACAATGGAACTTACCTTAAGCTGGCAATAGATGTTGAGATTTTTAAAAGATCCGATCCTGATCGTGAGACCACGGTCTTCTCAGAACGATCGTACGAATTTACCATCAACTAAAAAGACCAATTTACCAGGAAAACAAAGGGGAGCTGCCTGCTTGGCCCTGCAAACATAGGTAGATTGCACTGGGACCGACAAAGATTTTTTGACCTGGCCGAAAAATCGTAAAATCGTTCGAATCCCACTAACCGCACAATAATTTCGAAGGATTGGTCGGGCTTCACCTAAAATCGGTCGTTCGGCAAGAAGAATCGTCACGTCTATGGGGAGCTTTAAGCTCAGTACGTGATCTTATTCGTTCTCCTTAACTATGGCAGCTTCTTCGGGAGCTTGGGCTCCTTTTGGAGGCTTTGACAACATCTTGCTTTCATTTAAAGGGGACCCGGCTGTGCTGCACTTCCCAGATTAGCCATGCCCAGGATGACTGTGAACCCCTGATGTCAGCCCTGCTCATGTCCACTAGAGGGACCCCTACTGGTAAAAAATAAAGCATAAAGACATATGATGCACCCTACTTAAAGGAGAAGGAAACTTAAAAAATATTTGCAATATTGTTACAGTTTTTGTGCACGAGTATTAGGATTTTGGGCGTAGGTGAAATTTTTCCGCCGACATTTAAAAATTCTGGGGGCACTTCTGCTACACTATGCTTCCACGTTGCTCTGCAGACCTCAGTCAGACAAACCGAAACTCTGCTTCGATTTGCTTTTGCCTCTGCTCCTCTGATTCGCTGACAAACTGGAAAAAAAAAACGAGCGCAGGAGCTTCAAAGCTTGCTTTCGTAATCAGGCAACTGGGAAAGACAAATCTTATAGGAGGGTGAGTCAATGCAGGCGTGTGCAGAGAGGTCAGGGATCGCCTGATCCGAACGTCATCTCTTCACCAGGAAGATTGGTGTGCGCTTGCGTCGGGGACTAGGCTTGGGCGAATCTGACCCGTTTTGTTTCGGCAAAAAAAAATTGCCACCCAACACCCATTAAAGTCTATGGGTTTGACGACCGTCATTTTATTTTTGATGCATGACGCCATACAAGTCTATGGGCATCATTTCCATGGCGAAACAAGGCGAAAAAGTTCACCCATCCCTACCGGTGACAATTCCGATGCAGGAGACAGTTTGATGCGCATTAAAGTCAATGGGTGACCTTTTCACCAGCGTCGCCAAAGTAAAAAAAAATTGACGCTGGCGTCAAAATTCGTGTTTCGCTAATTTTTCTGCTTTTTGCGAATTTCACAGGAAATTTTCACTGCAATATTGTGAATTTATTCGCTGGCTGCAAAACACAGAAATTCACCGCAAAATCGCTCCTGGCAAATAAATTCGCCCATCACTAACCACCAGAAAATAATCAAATGTTTTTCGTTTGTGCCAAAAGTCACAAGTAAAACACCATGTTCAACCTCCCCTATCTACTTTTAATGAATTAATACACATGAGATACAATACCCTTAGCAAGCCAGAATGCTACTTGGGTGGATTTGTTTTGAAGTAACCGGGGAGAGGAATTAAGGAAATTGATTGCTTAAAATGGTGTGTATGTTGCTTAACTATAAACAGGTGAAAAACTTGAATTGTTGAAAGGTACAATAATAACTGAAAACAATAATTTAATTCTTGCAGAGGTAGATAGCAAGAATGAGCCAGAGAAAACAATAAAATATACATCATTTTCATGTTTAGGGCAGAAATCCTAGACCTGGAGAGTTTCTTTTAACTGGTCTAGTCTAATCTTCGATCATTATAATTGTTTACATTTTAATTTTACATTTTAATTTAACAATGGTGCGCTACTGTATATTTTTCTTTTTTACAAATACACCCCAGAGTTGGACGACAGTTGTTCATCCATGGTTCAAAAAATAGTTTAATCTTTAAGCATAATTTTACTATTATTAACCTTCTTGCTGATGCACTGTATGGGAACTGCAGGGGTAATTAACACAATTTACAGTTTACATACAGAGCAGGAACATGATGTAGCAAATATTTATAACAAAATTAACATCTTAATAGCATCAGTCAGAGGTATATGTAAATATGTAATTAGGCATAGCTGAGCTACATACAATATGCAAAAATGCTACACATAACAAATGGAGCAACAGAAGGGCTCAGCTCTAATAGGAAGCATTAATAATTCTGTACAAACTGATATATAACTCGTCTTCTGAGTAAAGCAAGAAAAAGGATAATATTCAGTATAGCAATGAGATCCGTGCTTAGCAGTCACTGTTTTCTGCTAAGAATATCCAACCTTGTGTTTCTGCCAGCATGCTGGAAATGTAACGTATCGGGATTACGTAGGCACATCTCCCCGTGGGAGATAAAGTCGATGCCATGATAGAGAAGGATTTATATACTTTAGGAACATCATCTGACTTCCATATGATAGCAGTCTCATTGATCACAAACAAAGGATTAGGGTTTCTAATTCTAGGATTTCTACCTTCAACATGAAAATGATGTATATTTTATTGTTTTCTCTGGCTCATTCTCGTTCTCTCTCTGCATGAATTAAATTATTGTTTTCAGTTATTATTGTACCTTTCAGCAATTCAAGTTTTTCTCCTGTTTATAGTTAAGCAACACACACACCATTTTTAGCAATCAGTTTCATTGTATGTGAGGGAGGAATCTGTGTCTTCTAAATACTAATTTGTCAGTTTGAAGGTTGCTAGTTTTCCTGTCAGGCAGTCCTAATTATTGGAAATGTAGATCTGCCCATTAGAGGTAACCTTTTCAAATTAAAGTAACTGACAATCAATTTCATTTAATTTGCTTCACAATTCCTAATTACAATGTCTAGTATTACAAAATATGCCTAGATGAAAACAGACCCAACATACTGTAGATGGCTTTAGGGTGGATAAAACAGGACTGCTCTAGGTTCTGAGCATCAATTATAGAGCCAAGAGTATACTGTGCAGTTAGCACAACAGGATCGTGAGGATAATAATCTCTGTAAAGGGTTTGGTTTATAGAGTGAGTCACTAGGAAAGGACTATATGTATTATAGCAGTAAAGCTAATTACTTGTGGGAAGGGAGTGTAGGTGTGAATAGTAGGGTGAGTTGGTCCTACAATAGTAGTATGATAATAGGATTCTGACTATTGCATTTTGTATAGAGGTATACTAGGGTGAGATGTTGTTGATAAAAGTGGACATATTATACTTTGAGATGTGTATAAAGAAGGCCATGATGGTACTTATATTAGCAGTATGTATTAAACCCCATTTTAAAGGTGTCTGACTGTGAGATAACATACAAAACTAGAGAGGTACATTTCCTGAAGAAAATGTGAGTGGTGCTTGCCGTGGCAAAACTCAGGCCCAAATCTGATTGGCTGTTGTTGCCCGCCCCTTTTTTTCCTAATTGTGAACCACAGTCACTAAGTGACTAACATACCAAAGTTTGGGAATGCTGTCATTTAATGTGTAAAAATGGCAGCATTTCTATTTTTTTCTATTGAAAATCAATGAATGAAATTTGATTGGTTGTTGGTGGCTCCGCCCACTTTTTCTAAACTTGAAGTGGAAACCCCCAGCGACCACATTTGTGATATTCAAGGTCCCTGACATCAATACTGAGAGAATGGCAGCCTTCTTAATTTTTCCCATTAAAACCAATCAAAGAAATCTGATTGGTTGGTTTTGGCTCCACCCACTTTTCTTAATTTTAATCCCAGTCCCCCAGTGACCAACTGTGCCAACTTTGAGGAGGCTGCCATTAACCGTCTAAGAGTGGCAGCAGTTTAAAATTTTCCTATTTAATTGAATGGCTGAAATTTGATTGGCTGTTGTAGACTCCGCCCACTTTTTGTAAATTTTGGCTGCAGTCACCCAGTGACCCACGGTGCCAAGTTTGGGAGCTCTGGCTTTATTACTGTGAGAATTACAGCTGTTTACATTTTCTCATTGAAGTCAATAGGGAAAATCTGATTGGTTGTTTGCGGCTCCGCTCACTTTTTTGGGTCCCCAAAATAGGACAGAAAAGTCACAACACCCCTTTCCCGAATAAGCTTGTAAGGGGGTTAAAGGGTTAACACCGAGTAATGCAAGGGTAGGAAGGGGTTAACACTGTCACCATGGAAACCCAACTTGATCCAAGGATTGAAGTCCACACTCTTGATGATAAAACAAACTTGAACTGTTTATTTGGACACACTTTCTTTCATCAGATGACTCTTCCACACATCAGGGCATACAGTTATACAATCCACGGCAATGATACACTTCTCCTTTACTGGCTAAGCCGACACTCCAAACACACAAAGGTTTACACAAAGGTTTTTCCCCGAAACCTTCCGAAGGACATCCCTTTCCAGGGTTACTCACCACCTCCCTGCTTCAGCCGGGCTAACACCACGCCAGTGCACCACGGACCTTTCAGGGTAGGAATTTCCTTGTGACACCTTCCGGTCCTACCAGTCCGGCATACGACCTATGCCCCTCTGGCCTACTCCGGATAGGACTTTTCTTTTCCCCCTCCTTCAGGATGTCCTTTTTCCTATAACTTCCACTTGCACCCTCACTGGCTTAGCCTTGGCACATATGCCTCTACCTCCTCGTTGGGGTCTTAACTACCCATGCTAAATAGTCCTGACTATCTGAAATACCTAGTATTTCACACTTGTGCCCTCTCTCTATCTAAATCCAAATGCATGTGAACAACCTTTTGGGTGTGTCTCCCCTTTAAATAGCCTCTTCAATTAACCACTACCCTAACACTCCCTGTGCATGTGCTATTCACAATACTGTACATGTGCTTCAATTAAACACTTCCCTAACACTCACTGTGCATGTGCTATTCTCACTACTGTACATGTGCTTTCCCTCTGTTATCCAGCATGAAACCTTTATCATTCATTTACATGACAACACTGCCATCTTGTGGTGCATTTTACACATTACAGTCTTCCAACACATTTAACACTTTCAATCACTCAAACATTACTTTAACATTTTTACAGCACTCACATTCACTTTAAACATACAATACACATTTTCATGCACACAAACCAATCACCTTCTTACACTCGACACTTTTTAAATCAAGCACGTCCTCGTGCACACAACCAATCACACATGAAAATGAAAACAGACACAAAAGTTTGCATTTGCTTAAATAACTTGATTTTTTTAGTAACAAAACCTTATTACCTTCATAAGGTTAGTAAAATTTTCAATATAAAACTGTAAAACAAGGCACACTTGTAAAACTGAACAATAAGTCCACGGTTAACCCCGACTGGGTAACCATCTTCAACCGAAGGGTATGATGCATCCTCCAACCGGATGCGAAACAAGTTTCAAACATAAAGTCTGAATGAATTACCCCGACTGGGTAATCCTTTGAAATGTTCAAAACCAAATAACAGTCTCTGTAAACTTTGCACTCAACAGTTCTGTGCAATCAACTAGCAGTCTCTGTCCTCAAATCATCCGAGTGAACCAATTCTTGGTATTGACAAACGATATGTAGTACCTTGGGTGAGGTTTTTCAACAGTACCTCCACCCTCCAAGGGTACATCGACACTGAGGTGCCGCTCGGGAGTGTGCTTGGTCACACTTCGGACATGGTGCCGCATGACAGTGCGCCCTTGCCACCACATGGGAACAGTCTCTTCCAAGAGATCCTTTGCCTTCTTTCGTGTGTCACTGTCGGGGTGCACCAGACTATACTCATCAAGCTTCAGATAAGAGAGGATGTCCTGCCGCACCCACTTTTCTAAATTCTTCTCCACCTCGTCAAACACATACTCTGGGGCGTACGGCATGTAAAATCCCCATTTCTTACTAACCTCCAGGTTGATTTTCTTTTGAACCCGGGACACAGCCCGAAATTCTTTCTCCTGGGCTTTTCCGGGTAGTACCCAAAATGTACTCTCGTCGTTCACCATCTGGGTATGTGGCGATTGATACGCACTGCTGCGGGGTCGAACACCCAATGACATCACACTTACTGGAGGCGAGACTCGCTGCTCCACTTCAGGGACTGCCGCTTTAACCTTCTCGGTCACCGCAGGCACCGCCGTCACCGACGCGGCACCTTCTGTACTCGCAGCAAGGGGGTCTGCCTCCCACTCCTCCTCCCATGGGGCCCCTTCCGATGCTCCGGTACTGTGCGGATTCAGCCAGGAATCCACTCGCTCAATGGAATCCTGCACCACTGGGGGTATTGTGACACTCGGTAGCGTACTGCGACTGCTGTTAGTATGCCACGGCATAACGTTGGTGCGCAATGCTTTGTGCAACATACCTGCTGCCAAGGTGGGGCGTGGGGCAGGCGCTTCCACACCGCCATCCGCCACGATATAGGGCGGTGGAGCCTCGTGGCTTGAATCCGAGCTTAGCGACACAATCACTTCCATCGTGCCTGCGATCTGTGCCGCCTCACCTTCAGGTACTGTGAGACGCCAGGCCTCCCATGCTGTCAGGCGCCGGTCGATGTCCTGCCAGGATTTCGATAACTGGTTTTTGAGATAAACCGGGCCAGTAAAATAATCCCGGGTGCAGACCGAACAATGTCCAGCCGCCCGCACATCCGACCACTGGGCCTCATCGCCGCAGCTCCCACACATGGGAACCATCACGGTTGCTCCGTTGCGGCCAACTTTTTGGGCAAAGACTCCAGTCCACATAAACCGACGGCCGGTGTCGGCCAGCTGTTTATCCGACATCTTGGTTGCGGAGGTACTCTGCATAGTAACAGGTGCGTCTACTCCTTCCACTCTCTCGGCACCACAGCACTGCGCCACTCCGCACGGTCTTTAGACTTTTAAGATGGCCACACTACTGTTTCCTGTTCCTGTGGCGCGAAAAGGGATCCCAGGCTGCTTGCCCACTTCCTGCCTGGCAAGTACCGTTACTTGATATATGCTCTTCCGGTCACATCAATTGTAGCCAGCCAAATCAGGGAACAGTGCAATACACAGTCTCAAAACATACATCCAGGTCTTCACAGGGGTTTCCCAAAGCACATACTCTTCCTTACCCTGCTCGCAGCGCCAAATTATGTAAGGGGGTTAAAGGGTTAACACCGAGTAATGCAAGGGTAGGAAGGGGTTAACACTGTCACCATGGAAACCCAACTTGATCCAAGGATTGAAGTCCACACTCTTGATGATAAAACAAACTTGAACTGTTTATTTGGACACACTTTCTTTCATCAGATGACTCTTCCACACATCAGGGCATACAGTTATACAATCCACGGCAATGATACACTTCTCCTTTACTGGCTAAGCCGACACTCCAAACACACAAAGGTTTACACAAAGGTTTTTCCCCGAAACCTTCCGAAGGACATCCCTTTCCAGGGTTACTCACCACCTCCCTGCTTCAGCCGGGCTAACACCACGCCAGTGCACCACGGACCTTTCAGGGTAGGAATTTCCTTGTGACACCTTCCGGTCCTACCAGTCCGGCATACGACCTATGCCCCTCTGGCCTACTCCGGATAGGACTTTTCTTTTCCCCCTCCTTCAGGATGTCCTTTTTCCTATAACTTCCACTTGCACCCTCACTGGCTTAGCCTTGGCACATATGCCTCTACCTCCTCGTTGGGGTCTTAACTACCCATGCTAAATAGTCCTGACTATCTGAAATACCTAGTATTTCACACTTGTGCCCTCTCTCTATCTAAATCCAAATGCATGTGAACAACCTTTTGGGTGTGTCTCCCCTTTAAATAGCCTCTTCAATTAACCACTACCCTAACACTCCCTGTGCATGTGCTATTCACAATACTGTACATGTGCTTCAATTAAACACTTCCCTAACACTCACTGTGCATGTGCTATTCTCACTACTGTACATGTGCTTTCCCTCTGTTATCCAGCATGAAACCTTTATCATTCATTTACATGACAACACTGCCATCTTGTGGTGCATTTTACACATTACAGTCTTCCAACACATTTAACACTTTCAATCACTCAAACATTACTTTAACATTTTTACAGCACTCACATTCACTTTAAACATACAATACACATTTTCATGCACACAAACCAATCACCTTCTTACAAGCTGAATGGTTTGACACCTCATTCATGGGTCTGCGACAAACTAATTATTCGATAAATTCCCCATTATAAGTCAATGGGGCAAATTTGGGGACCTCTCCTGCCCCGGGGGTAAAACTTATACCCTCGTGTGGGGTATCATCTGACACAGGTCGCAAACCTCTTCAAATGTGGTAAATTTAACATTTCTACAAGATTCCCTCTCTGCGCTAGAATCCGTCAAAAGTTGGCCTCAATGTTAATCTATGGGACTTTTCGGGGTGGTTAATTGCCCCCGCAAGGGGCAATTAACCACCCACCCCTTAGAAAAGTCATACCACCCCATTCCCGATTAAGCCGCACGATTTGACACCTCATTCATGGGTCTAGGACAAACGGTGCGGGACTAGTTACGCGCCAAACTTTCATACGGAAGAAGAATAAAAATAAGTTTGCAAGATAACAGTAGTGATGCTTTGCTTCGCAAGCACCACTAATAAAAATAAGTTTGCAAGATAACAGTAGTGATGCTTTGCTTCGCAAGCACCACTAATAAAAATAAGTTTGCAAGATAACAGTAGTGATGCTTTGCTTACCACTAACTAGTATGTTAAGAGCTTGTAGCAGGAGTGACAATAGCCTATGGAAAGGAACTGTGGCTGTGATATAGCAGGTATATTGGGGGGGTGCCTATTGTAGCAGTGGCATAATAGTTTCTGGGAAGGGAGTGTGACTGTGGGATAGCAGGTATAGTAGGGAGAGATGGTGCCTATAGTAACTGTGGGATAATAGTCTCTGGGAAGTAGAGATGTCGCGAACTGTTCGCCGGCGAACTTGTTCGCGCGAACATCGGGTGTTCGCGCTCGCCGGAAGTTCGCGAACGTCGCGCGACGTTCGCCATTTTGGGTTCGCCATTGTTGGCGCTTTTTTTTGCCCTCTCACCCCAGACCAGCAGGTACATGGCAGCCAATCAGGAAGCTCTCCCCTGGACCACTCCCCTTCCCTATAAAAACCGAAGCCCTGCAGCGTTTTTTCACTCTGCCTGTGTGTGCTGAAGAGATAGTGTAGGGAGAGAGCTGCTGCCTGTTAGTGATTTCAGGGACAGTTGAAAGTTTGCTGGCTAGTAATCGTTTTGATACTGCTCTGTTATTGGAGGGACAGAAGTCTGCAGGGGTTTTGAGGGACATTTAAGCTTAGGTAGCTTTGCTGGCTAGTAATCTACCTTCTACTGCAGTGCTCTGTATGTAGCTGCAGTGGGCAGCTGTCCTGCTTCTGATCTCATCTGCTGACTGCTGCAATAACAGTAGTCCTTGTAAGGACTGCTTTTATTTATTTTTTTGTTGTTTTACTACTACTACTACTACTACTACTATAAGAGCCCAGTGCTATTAGTCTAGCAGTGTTGGGGAGTGGGACTGGTGTGCTAATCTGCTGCTCCTAGTAGTTCAGCAGCACCAACTTTAATTTTTTTTTTTTAATATTCATTTTTTTTTATTTTACTTTTTTTTATTTTACTACCGCTGTAGTAGTGTATAAGTTGACCTTTTAGGCATTATTTGCCCTGTAGGCATTATTTGCACAGTGTTTTCTTCAACCCGCCATCGAGCTGTGTGACCTTGTTCACATTCTGTCTAAATATCCATAATATTACCGTCTCCAGAAAAAACACCGGAGTCACTTTTTTCAAGCAGCCATAATATATTTTACGTAATCCGTATCCACCGCTGTAGTAGTGTATACGTTGGCCTTGTAGGCATTATTTGCACACTGTTTCTTCAACCCGCCATCGAGCTGTGTGACCTTGTTCCCATTCTGTCTAAATATCCATAATATTACCGTCTCCAGAAAAAACACCGGAGTCACTTTTTTCAAGCAGCATTCATATATTTTACGTAATCCGTATCCACCGCTGTAGTAGTGTATACGTTGGCCTTGTAGGCATTATTTGCACACTGTTTTCTTCAACCCGCCATCGAGCTGTGTGACCTTGTTCCCATTCTGTCTAAATATCCATAATATTACCGTCTCCAGAAAAAACACCGGAGTCACTTTTTCAAGCAGCATTCATATATTTTACGTAATCCGTATCCACCGCTGTAGTAGTGTATACGTTGGCCTTGTAGGCATTATTTGCACACTGTTTTCTTCAACCCGCCATCGAGCTGTGTGACCTTGTTCCCATTCTGTCTAAATATCCATAATATTACCGTCTCCAGAAAAAACACCGGAGTCACTTTTTTCAAGCAGCATTATATATTTTACGTAATCCGTACCCAAACGCTGTAGTAGTGTATACGTTGGCCTTGTAGGCATTATTTGCACAGTGTTTTCTTCAACCCGCATCGAGCTGTGTGGAGCTTGTTCAATTTTGTCTAAATATTGATAATATTATCGTCTCTAGAAAACCACTTGAGTTAACTTTTTTTTAAAAGGCAGCATTCATATATTTTACGTAATCCGTATCCACCGCTGTAGTAGTGTATACGTTTGACCTTGTAGGATTATTTGCACACTGTTTTTCTTCAACCCGCCATCGAGCTGTGTGACCTTTTTTTCCCCATTTGTCTAAATATCCATAATATTACCGTCTCCAGAAAAACACGGAGTCACTTTTTTCAAGCAGCATTCATATATTTTACGTAATCCGTATCCACCGCTGTAGTAGTGTATACGTTGGCCTTTGTAGGCATTATTTGCACCCCTGTTTTCTTCAACCCGCCATCGAGCTGTGTGCCTTGTTCCCATTCTGTCTAAATATCATAATATTACGTCTCCAGAAAAAACACGCGGAGTCACTTTTTTCAAGCAGCATTCATTTTTTACGTAATCCGTATCCACCGCTGTAGTAGTGTATACGTTGGCCTTGTAGGCATTATTTGCACAGTTTTTTTCTTCAACCCGCCATCGAGCTGTGTGAGCTTGTTCACATTTTGTCTAAATATTGATAATATTATCGTCTCTAGAAAACCACTTGAGTTACTTTTTTTCAAAGCAGCATTCATATATTTTACGTAATCCGTATCCACCGCTGTAGTAGTGTATACGTTGACCTTGTAGGCATTATTTGCACACTGTTTTCTTCAACCCGCCATCGAGCTGTGTGACCTTGTTCACATTTTGTCTAAATATTGAATAATATTATCGTCTCTAGAAAAACCACTTGAGTTACTTTTTTCAAGCAGCATTCAATATTTTACGTAATCCGTATCCACCGTGTAGTAAGTGTATACGTTGACCTTGTAGGCATTATTTTGCACACTGTTTTCTTCAACCCGCATCGAGCTGTGTGACCTTGTTCACATTTTGTCTAAATATTGATAATATTATCGTCTCTAGAAAAACCACTTGAGTTACTTTTTTTCAAGCAGCATTATATATATTTTACGTAATCCGTATCCACCGCTGTAGTAGTGTATACGTTGACTTTGTAGGCATTATTTGCACAGTGTTTTCTTCAACCCGCCATCTAGCTGTGTGTATTATCGTTTCCAGAAAAACCAACTGAGTTTTTGTTTGTTGTTGTTGTTTTTTAAAAATAATCCCAAAGGCAAAGGCAGGCCGCACGCAGAGGCCGTGCTAGGGGCTGTGCTTATGCAATCCTGTGGCCCTAGCAAATTGCCCAGTTTTAAAAAAGCCAATGAACCCTGAACTCCCAAAATGCTGAAGAGGTAGTTGACTGGCTTACACAGCACACCCCATCCTCTACCGTTTCTAACTTTACCAAACATCCTCCTCATCCCCACTGCTATGGCCACCCCACGTAACACTTCCTCCACCACGGTGCCCCTTCTTCACTGGGGTCAGAGGAGTTATTTTCCAATGAGTTTCTTGAACTGAGTAATGCGCAACCATTATTGGCCAGAAGAAGATGAAGGAGATGAGGACCTTACACCCCGATTTAATTCTGGCAGAGAACACGATAGAGATGGACATAATGAGTGATGAAAGGGGGAGGTCCCCCCTGGCGCTTCCTTCTGTGATGTGTCAGAAGAAATTGATGCATCTGAGGAGGAATGATGAAAGAGGAGATTGATGTTTTGTGGGTGCCTAGTAGAAGAGAGCAAGAGGAGGGTAGTTCAGATGGAGAGACGGAGAGTCAGAGAGGCAGTAGGAGAATAAGACTTAGAAGAAGCAGGGAGGACAGCCCGCAGGGATCAGCAGGGCACAACATGTATCGGCACCTGTGTTCAGCCGGCCAACGACCCGCATTGCGCCAATACGCCAATCCGCCCAACTTCTATGTTACGCCCGATCGCACACTTCCAAAAAGTCAGCAGTGTGGGATTTTTTTAATGTGTGTGCCTCTGACAAAAGCATTGTAATTTGCAATGAGTGCAGTCAGAAACTGAGCCTTGGTAAGCCCAACAGCCACATAGGTAAACTTCTATGCGAAGGCACATGAGGGCAAGCACAAAGCACTTTGGGAGCAACACCTCAAAGGCAACAGGCAACTAAAAGCCACACTCCTTCTGGTCCAGCATCTTACTGCTCTACCTCTGCTCTCCTTGACCCGTCTGAACCACCCTCCACTCCGCCTTTCCACCTTGACCACCTGTTCCCATTCCCAGTCATCTGCCACAGCCAAGTTTCTGTGAAGGCCATGTTTGAGGTAAGAAGCCAATGTCTGACTGTCACCCCCTTGCCCGGCGTCTGACAGCTGGTTGTCTGCACTCTTAGCCCGCCAGCTTTTACCATACCAGCTGGGTGGACTCTGAGGCCTTCCGCAAATTTGTAGCAATTGGGACACCGCAGTGGAAGGTACCCAGCCGCAATTTTTTTTCTAAAAAGGAATACAACACCTGTACCAACATGTGCAGAGCCAAGTTAACCGCATCTCTGTCACTTAGTGTTGGGCCAAAGGTCCAATTGACTACTGACGCATGGTCCTCCAAGCATGGTCAGGCAGGTATGTCACCTACACTGCCCACTGGGTGAACTTTGGTAATGGCTGGGAAGCAGGGAATGGGTAGCTCAACAACACAGTGGAGTTGGTGTCACCGCCACGGATTGCACGCGGTTCTGCCACCACCTCTACTCCTCCATCGTCTCTACCTCGTCTTCTTCTTCTTCTTTACTCTGCTGCTGGGTCCTCCTTCTCTCCTCCACCTCACACCTGTGCACCAGCTCCCCTAGGCTATTCGACGTGCCAGGTAGCCGGTTGTCACGCTGTCTTGGGGATGACGTGCCTGGAAAGCAAAAACCATACCGGATCTGTACTCCTGTCATTCTGCAGTCAAGGCCGATCGGTGGCTGACCCACAACAAACTGCAGATCGGAAAAGTGGTGTGTGCAATGGAAGCAATCTGTTGGCAGCGTTGAGACTAGGCAATTTAACACATGTGCCTGCATGGCACATGTGTTAAATTTAATAGTCCCAACGTTTTGTCTCCAAGTACCAGGATTCCAGGACGTTCTCACCCAGTCCAGAAAGGTGTGGCCCATTTCAGACGTTCCTACACAGCCAATGGCACGCCTTGCTGACATTCAGCAGCGCTACAACATGCCAGTCAGGCGTTTGATTTCTGACAGCCAGACTCGCTGGAATTCAACGCTCCTTATGTTGGAACGTCTGTGCAACAACAAAGGGCCCGTCAACGAGTAACCTTTTTGAACTGGGTGGAAAGGACTGGATCTGCCAGCTGGGGATTTTTTTCCCCCGTTACTGGGTGCTTATGCGGCGATGCTGCAGGTCATGCGACCTTTTGAAGAGGTGAAAATATGGTCAAGTCGCACCGAAGGCACCATCAGCGACCTAATACCTTCGCTTTCTTCCTGGAGGTGCCGTGCGACGAGTGACAGATGAGGCTGTAGACCAGCGTGACGAGGAGCTGGAAGCGCAGATTTCTGGTCGGAATCACCAGAACGAACCCCAGGCACCTGCTGCAACGCAGGGAGAGGTGCCAGAAGTGGAGTCAGAGGAGGAAGGTGGCTTTGTGGGGAGGAGGAGGAGGACACACAGGAGCAGGCTTCCCAGGGGGCTAGTGGTGACCTTTTGGGACCTGGTTTGACGTGGCTGGGGGGAGGAGACCGTGGATGATGCAGTCCTTGATAATGAGGAAGCGGAGATGGTAGCTCTGCATCCAACCTTGTGAGAATGGGGTCTTTTCATGCTGTCATGCCTGTTGAAGGACCCGTATCAAGAGGCTTAAGGAGAAGGACCTGTACTGGGTGCAACGCTACTAGACCTCGGTACAAGCATAAAGTGTCAGAAATGTTACCAACATACCACAAGTCAAAAAGATGCGGCATTTACAAACCAGCCTGCAAAACATGTTGTACAATGCTTTTAAGGGTGATGTCACTTCAGGAACTCATCAACATTCCCAGGGGCAGAGGTGCCAGTAATCCTGCCACGAGCACACCTGCAAGGACAAAGCCCTTTGGCCAGTCTGTAACGTCAGACATGCAAATGTTTTTCTGTCCAAGGCAGCGCCACAACCCTTCTGGATCCACCTTAAAGAACGCCTCGACCGGCAGGTAGCGGACTACCTGGCATTAACTGCAGATATCGACACTCTGAGGAGCGATGAACCCTGGACTACTGGGTGCGCAGGCTTGATCTGTGGCCAGAGCTGTCACAATTTGCATGAACCTCTTGTCTTGCCAGCCTCAAGTGTGCTCTCAGAAAGGACCTTCAGTGCAGCAGGAGGGATTGTAACTGAGAAGAGAACTCGCCTAGGTCACAAAAGTGTCGATTACCTGACCTTTATTAAAATGAATGAGGGGTGGATCTCGGAGGGTTACTGCACGCCGGAAAGACTTGTTCTGACTTCTATGCAGCTGTCCTTCTCTTCAAGCTCATGACTCCACACACAGCTGTCCTTTAGCGTCCTCCTCCTCCTCCGCCACCGTTACAAACTAGGGTGCAAACCCTACTGGTTTAATTTTTTTTGGCCTCTGTGCTTCAGTGGCTGCAACAAAAAACTGGGCAAACAATGTCTACAAGGTCAACGTATGGCAAAAAATGACTATTTTCAGCATTTAAAATGGCATATTTTTTTCTGGCAACTGTGCTTCAGTGGCTGCATCCAAAAAAATGCATATTTTTCTGCATTTATATGGCATAATTTTTCTGGCCTCTGTGCTTCAGTGGCTGCAACCAAAAAAATGCATATTTTCTGCATTTATATGGCATAATTTTTCTGGCCTCTGTGCTTCAGTGGCTGCAACCAAAAAATTTATATTTTCAGCATTTATATGGCATAATTTTTCTGGCAACTGTGCTTCAGTGGCTGCGACAAAAAAATGACTATTTTCAGCATTTATATGGCATATTTTTTCTGGCCTCTGTGCTTCAGTGGCTGCGGCCAAAAAAACTGGGCAAACAATGCCTACAAGGTCAACGACGTTGACCTTGTAGGCATTGTTTGCCCAGTTTTTTTGGCCGCAGCCACTGAAGCACAGAGGCCAGAAAAATATGCATATAAATGCTGAAAATAGTCATTTTTTGCCATACGTTGACTCAACGTATATGGCAAAAATGACTATTTTCAGCATTTATATGGCATATTTTTTCTGGCAACTGTGCTTCAGTGGCTGCGACCAAAAAAATGCATATTTTCTGCATTTATATGGCATAATTTTCTGGCCTCTGTGCTTCAGTGGCTGCAACCAAAAAAATTTATATTTCAGCATTTATATGGCATAATTTTTCTGTCAACTGTGCTTCAGTGGCTGCGACCAAAAAAATGCATGTTTTCTGCATTTATATGGCATAATTTTTTCTGGCCTCTGTGCTTCAGTGGCTGCAACCAAAAAAGTTTATATTTTCAGCATTTATATGGCATAATTTTTCTGTCAACTGTGCTTCAGTGGCTGCGACCAAAAAAATGCATATTTTCTGCATTTATATGGCATAATTTTTCTGGCCTCTGTGCTTCAGTGGCTGCAACCAAAAAAATTTTTATTTTTCAGCATTTATATGGCATAATTTTTCTGGCAACTGTGCTTCAGTGGCTGCGTCCAAAAAAACTGGGCAAACAATGTCTACAAGGTCAACGTATGGCGAAAAATGACTATTTTCAGCATTTATATGGCATATTTTTTCTGGCAACTGTGCTTCAGTGGCTGCGTCCAAAAAACTGGGCAAACAATGCCTACAAGGTCAACGTATGGCAGTTGTTTAAAGAGAACAGCAGATTACTAGCCAGCAAAGCTACCTAAGCTAAAATGTCCTCAAATCCCTGCAGACTTCTGTCCCTCCAATACAGAGCAGTATCAAGCAGATTACTAGCCAGCAAACTTACTATCATCTGTCCCTGAAATCACTAACAGCTCTCCCCTACACTATCTCTTCCAAGCACACACAGGCAGATTTTTCAGATACATTTTTGCCCTTGATCCCCCTCTGGCATGCCACTGTCCAGGTCGTTGCACCCTTTTAAACAACTTTAAAATCATTTTTCTGGCCAGAAATGTCTTTTCTAGATGTTAAAGTTCGCCTTCCCATTGAAGTCTATGGGGTTCGCGAACCGTTCGCGAACCGCTCGCGTTTTTGCGCAAGTTCGCGAATATGTTCGCGAACTTTTTTTCCGACGTTCGCTACATCCCTACTGGGAAGGGACTGTGATTGTGGGATAGCAGGTATAGTAGGGACAGATGGTGCCTATAGTAGCAGTAGGATAATATTCTCTGGGAAGTGGCTGTAGCTGTGGGATAGCACATATAGTAGGGAGAGATGGTACCTATAGTAAAAGTAGGATAATAGTCTCTGGGAAGGGAGTGTGACTGTGGGATAGCAGGTATAGTAGGGAGAGATGGTGCCTATAGTAACAGTGGATAATAGTCTCTGGGAAGGGAGTGTGACTGTGGGATAGCAGGTATAGTAGGGAGAGATGGTGCCTATAGTAACAGTGGGATAATAGTCTCTGGGAAGGGACTGTGACTGTGGGATAGCAGGTATAGTAGGGAGAGATGGTGCCTATAGTAACAGTGGGATAATAATCTCTGGGAAGGGAGTGTGACTGTGGGATAGCAGGTATAGTAGGGAGAGATGGTGCCTATAGTAACAGTGGCATAATAGTCTCTGTTGTGGGATAGCAGGTATAAAAGGTACATGAAATCCTTGAAAGCGAGGGTTACTTCAAAGAATACAATTCTAGCTATTGAAACAGAAAGAGTAAATAATAATGTTTTATCAGCTATACTAAATCAACATTTAGTATAGCTTCAGCAAATACATGTGTCCCAGCAGGAGGTTTCATAGTTCAGTTAATGGGCTTCATCACAGGAGTAACAATTGACTTGCACACTGTCATAAAACAGCATGGAGCCCTATCACTCTACATGTCAAGAAACGAGTTATGATGGTTCATTAACTAAACTATATCAAGGTATCTGCTTCATTTCTTAACCCCTTGTGTTCTCTCAGTGTATCATATTCAGGGAAAGAGTGTGTGCTTTGCTAAACAACCTAAGAAATCAAAGCATGTACATTATACATATTTATATCCATGAATAGCTTTTCAGTTCATCCATTTGCAGAAAAAAACGTTACTCTGTATAAAAGTAAATTCTTTGTTAATTGCAGCATTCTAAAGTCATAATGAAGGTCATAATAGAAGGAAGAATTGCATGTTCTCTCTGGTTTCCTATCATGCTCCATAAAGGTCACTTACAAATGCAGTGCAGTGTGAAAAGTGCAAAGTGCAATGTCAGTAAACCGTCAGTCACTTATCTGCAATTAACAAAAATTAACAAAAACATCTTAAGGATGACAGATGTACCTTACATAGGTGCACTACCCAACTTGCTCTGTCTTCTGACTGGGGGCACTGCTACACGTTTGTACAGCAGCAAAATGTTTTATTAAAGATCTCACTCTGAGACAAGTGGGAGATTACAGCAGAACTGAATTAATGCTAAATCACTGAATACCAAATGATTACTATATCTTTCTAGGAGAAACAAATTGAATAAATGAACCAAAGAATGTTTTGGATAACAATACTTTAAGTAAAACAGCAGATATTTTGAAATAACATGCTGTATTGAGATTGGGGCTCTTGTTCAGTCTGTAGAGTGATTGAACTGACGCACACAAGTAAAACAAACATAAGAGATTTATTGATACTTAGCTGAGGGACCCCTCCATAAAATGGCTCAGCAGCAATTCCAACATAACCAGGCACTCTGAAGTCCAGGCAGAAGTCAAAGAGCCTTTACAACAATTTTTCCCCATACAGTGACCCAATTATCCTTTATATTTACAGGACAGAGCATTCCCACAGTAGACCCGTAAGCGGGATATGGCCCCATGAAGCAGCGTCAGACTGAGGGGTCCGAGGCCCGCCAGGACCACCACCATGGGGTGCCCACACCTCCAAGATCCCACATCCCAACTGTGAGGTCCATCTGGTGCCACAACCCCTTTCCGTCCTCTTTCCTCCAGTGCAGACCTTGTTTTGTCTTTTTGTAGGGTGGAGGTCAGAGGGCAGCACCCAAGGTTTCAGCAGGAGCAGGGCCGGATTTACATAGCGGACACCCCTAGGCCCACTGTCGTTCATCGCCCCTGTCCCCTCACTTTTATTTGCCAGAGCAATGGGGATTGTAGCATGGGAGATTTAAAAAACAATCGTATCTCCTGCTCATCCCCAGTGTTTCTGAACCTATGTGGGTGTGGTTGGGCAGCATGCCGCCCCCTAAAATCCTACTGCCCTAGGCCTGGGCCTCGATGGCCTCTACATAAATTAGGGCTTGAGCAGGCGTGGGTTGGGGCTGGCAGGGCCTACAAGGGCTGGGGCCCACTGGGTTTTTTCCCAGTGTACCTTTGGCCTAGTCTGACTTGCCAAGGGGTGTTTTTTATGACCCTATCTGCCTGTCCAGGGGGTTCAAAGTCTATGAAAGGATTTGCCTCCAAAAATTGTACTTTGCACACTGCAATAAATAAATGACATTGGTAGCAACAAATTCTCTATGTGTTAAACACTCAACAGAAGCTGAAATAACCAAAAATTCTTGATATATATCATGCATTACCTACAGCAACACACGAACAATAAATGGCAGATCTTTTTGATTTTAACATCCGTGTGGGTGATTTTGCATGTTGTGGACAAGATGTTGGGTTTTAAGAAATGCATTCAACTCACACATATATATCCGTGGGACTGAACCCAGGGGGTTGTATTTTAGCTTTTCAGCTTACAGAAATGAATATGAGTAAAAAAAAAAAAAATCTTCTATTTATTTTTCCAATCTGTGCAGCACTATACATATCTCCTAAGAGCTCTTAGCACTTTGCATTACTGTGTAAAGTCCCTCAAATCACTTCAGGAAAATGAACTTGTCTGGGCAGTGTATTAGAGGTGAGGAAAGGAAACACTTTGCTAGAGATGCCCATCACTGAGTTCCACTGGTAGAAAAAGCACCATTTGAATCCAAGGAGCTTGCACACACTTGCCATTTGAGTTGGAGAAGCGATAAAAGCATTTTGCTGTTTTCTCTCTAGTAAAAGAAAAATAGACAAAGTGTGACAGATATTCTGTAGGTAGCCAACTGTCTCTTCTAAACCTGTCGGTTAGAGTTTTTAATGTGAACACACTACAGCTGTACAAATATGGCAGCCTCCTCATAGAGGAACATGGGAGACAAATACAAGAGGTCCTCTGCCCTCAACCCATTATCAATATATTTGATATTTGAAAACTGCCTTACCCTTTAAACAAAACAGGGATTGTTTGTCCATGTATTGCAATATATTTAAGATGGCCAACTACGTCAAAGTCATCCCATATCTGGCCAGTCCTATGCTCAATTTTCATCTGATTCATTAAGAATTCTATTGTTTCATTATACATTTTACAAAGGGACTAAGTTTTACTTGCAACTTACTAGCTGCTTTCAAGGTAAAACTCCCAAACTTGGTTGCCCTTTTATTAGACACCAGTGGGATCACCTGACTATAGCTGGGAAGGTCAATCAATTAGATTTCTCAGTCAGCACCTATGCTTCCCAATTCTTAAGCCCTGATGCACGTCCAACGGTTTCCACCATGCGTCCGTTTATTCACAATATACAGATGTCGACAGCACCAGCCATAGATTATGCTGTTTAAAATGCCTTTATTGAGACATGGGTTTCTGGCCCCAATACACTTGGCAACGTTTCAGACCGCCATCGGTCTTTTATCAAGCCCCTTGGCTTGATAAAAGACCGATGGCGGTCTGAAACGTTGCCAAGTGTATTGGGGCCAGAAACCCATGTCTCAATAAAGGCATTTTAAACAGCATAATCTATGGCTGGGGCTGTCGACATCTGTATATTGTATATCTGGGAAGGGTCATGGGAGATCAGGTAGTGTTAAAGAGTAGACGAATACTTTTATGGCAAAGATCATGCAAAGACAAGTATGATAGATGTAAAAACAAAAGGTTTCATTTCTGGTATCGGCATCTCTTAAAAAGGAAACTGTGTGGTTACCCACAGAGACAATACCAGTCTCCTTTTTCCTGGAGGTTAAAACCTCTGTTACCTGGATGCAGCCAAGTCATAGGTGCAAAGATTGATCTTAAAGGGTTCCCAGCAGTTCCATATTTTCCCCCACTTAAAAGAGATCTAAACCTCCCAATAATAAAAACCCATATGCACTGCCCTATATAATCCCCCCTCCCTGGATCGCCTCGCATCGGTGATTACCCATGAAAATGCCCCTAATTCATTACTCACGTATAGGTGCAGAATAAGCGCAGCAGAGCTCATGGGCGCCATCTTACTCCTCCTTCCCTTCGCCAATTTTCAGTACTTTTGGCGCACGTGCAGTTGCTACAAACTGGGACACTTCTCCAACTGCACATGCGCCAATATGGTGTTCGCTTCCCGAAGCAATCTGGAGAACCGGAAGATGGCGCCATGAGCTCCGCTGCTCTTACGTTGCACCTATATGTGAGCAATGAATTAGGGACAATTTCAGGGGTAATCACCTATGGGGGGAGAGCAGGGAGGGGGACTATGTAGGGTAGTGGGTCTAGATTTTTATTTTTGGGGGTTTAGTTCTCCTTTAATAGATTCCTGACAGTAAGGACATATTCAGGAACACATTCATCAAAGAAAATATGTGAGGCTGCTAAACACCATGCTGCTCTTTGGGGGTGTTAGAGCTGGAGAAAAACATGGTTGACCCTGGCCAATGTAGGAAAAACAGGTTTTTAAATGAATATCTGTGATGTTTTATATTCTATTTCTGTAAGGAACATTGTGTAACCTGCTTCTACATCACTCTCATCTGAAAAATGCAGCCTTGCTTAGAATTAGGGCACATACAGACGGATGCAAGGTGAATTATTTTCAGATGTCTGTTACATAGGTTTACGTTCAGAATTGTAACTATGTACTGCCTGTGTGCATAGCATGGTATGAATTCACATTCTTTTGATTAGCTCTTCTGTTTAGTAACAATGATTCTATCACCTCTCATTTATGAGACATTTCATATTGACAGAACATACAGTTATGGGATCCGTTACCCGGCAACCCATTATCCAGAAAGCTTGGAATTACGGGACTCATTTTTAATCAAATGATTACATTTTTTTTAATTATTTCCTTTTTCCCTGTAATAAAAAGACAGTACCTTGTACTTGATCCAAACTAAGATATAATTAATCCTTATTGGAGGCAAAATAATTCTGTTGAGTTTAATTAACGTTTAAATGATTTTATAGTAGATTTAAGGTATGGGGATCTAAATTATGGAAAGCCCCCTTATCTGGTAAACCCCAGGTCCCGAGCATTCTGGATAACAGGCCCCAAACCTGTATTAAGCTATAACTAATGATATCATCCTTTGTAAAGGGTATTTATTGATAAACAGGTAGTTCCCAACCTGGTATTGTGATCTACATGTAGTGCTATAGTAAATTGTGTGTATTGTACACCACTATTGAGCTCCACTCCCAATAAATGTGCCCCGGATGAGACCTGTAATCTTAGGGAGTGAGCCCTCACAACGGTGTGGAGGCAGGGTGTAGCGCAACTGTAACTGGATTCAGGGTTTAATAATTGGGCGCCAGTGGTTCTTATAACTTAAACATGAATTGATTTATTAAACATACACAATCCTCAGTGAAGTATACAATAGAGCATGACAGGATTTGGTATCACATTGAATAAGCAATACTCACAGCACCTTTTGGTCAATATTAGTCCCCACAGGCAAGAGGACATGCTCAGCAGTAATAAAGGTACAACTTTCAGCCTTTCCCTAAGTGGAACCTGAGGGGAATCTATCTACCCTGTTCCTATACACTTAGTCCCTACTTCTGGGCTATTAGTACCCGGGATCTAAATCCCTCTGACTCTCCTCGTCGGAGCCTTGAGCTGCTCAGCTAAATAACCTGTCTATCTGTCACTCCTAGAGTGACCTATAATGGTGAGTAGCCTATCCTGACTAATCCTAAGACAATCAGGTTCCACTCAGACTCAGCCTGTTAGCTCAGGCTAGAGCCAGCACAAAATGGACACTGAAAGCATGGCTTCAGAGCCTTTTATATCCTAGCACAGTGCCATCTGCTGGTCACTGTGAGAAGTAGCAGGGGGCATAGCTTAGAGCAGAAAGAGCAAACAGTACCCCTCCCAACTGTATTTTAGGACCCAAATAATTGTCCAGTAATTGTCCCAGTATTCTCATAAAACCAACGGGACCTGAGATTGAATTATTGCTGCAGGCAAAGCCTTCCTGAGAATTCACTGCAAGAATGAAAGCATAAAGCCAAAGGCCAGCAGAATACCTTACATCAGACGCAAGTTCACATTAATGTTAAATATTGGGTTTATTGTGTCCAAATAAAGTGTGTAATATAATGGATTATTCATCTTTTGCTAATAAAAATGATAAAGAATTGGAACATCCTTTTGGCTTTCCATGGCATTATCTCATAAGAGTTTTTATCTTCCTTTGTAGCTTCAGCTCAAGCACCCTGATACTTTCCTTAGTATATATACATTTCATTATTTATTAGGGATGCACCAAATCCACTATTTTGCGAAAGATTCGGCCGAATACTGAACCGAATCCTAATTTGCATATGCAAATTAGGGGTGGGAAGGAGAAAACATTTTTACTTCCTTGTTTTGTGACGCAAAAAAAGCGATTTCCCTCCTCATCCCTAATTTGCATATGCAAAATAGGATTCGGTTCGGCCGGGCAGAAAAAGGCCAAATCCTGGCCGAATCCCAAACAGAATCTTGGATTTGGTGCATCCCTATTATTTATCATATTTCCCCTGGACTTGTTGTTATAATCATTGTACTACACGTAAACATTTGGGCGCTAAAAGATTAAAGAGTAGAAAATGGAATATTAAAGAGGACAGAGGTGTTAATAGGGCATGGTGAGAAGAGAAATTGGAGAGTAATAGATGTGCACAGAGGTCAATCAGTACACAACAACGTATTATAGAAAGCAGAGGCTGGTCATATTTATACATCTCCTAAGAGATTAATCTCCCAGCCGTGCTGATTCTGCATTTTAAATCAGCACAAGAGGCCAGAGATACATTGAACTGTGGTTCAGTAGAGCAGTGATGCTTTTTAGTCTGGAATTAATTCACCACCTGTCTCTGCTTCACTTGCTTCATATGTATATATATATATATTAAGAATAATGCTTCATTCTTCTACCACGGCTGTGCAATTGATTAACTTTGTTTGTGATGAAATGGTTAATGTTGAAGGGAAATGTGCATCTTCTTTCATTTATTGGTGCGGACAGTAGCTTAGAATTTGGAACAGAAAATAAACTTGTTTCAATAGGGCAGAGAAAATGACCAGATCTGCTTCTATTACATACCGAAGGCTTAGTTTCAAGAGATCAAGAATTCTAACTTATATTTCCAGGCCCTAGCAATCTATTGTAGACTCTATCCCTAGTCTTAGGGGGTTATTTATTAAAGTGCAATTTTTTTCTCATTGGCCTTCTATAGGAACAGTAACGTAATGAAAATATAAAGTAGTTGTAAAGTAATGAAAATATCATGTAGTGCTGCCCTGCACTGGTAAAACTGATCTGTTTGCTTCAGAAACACTACTATAGTTCGGAAATTGAAAAAAGGATATATGGCTCAGGTTAAATAGTAGATATCAGATCACACCATTATGTTTTACTTATCTGCTATCTGCTGTGTAACCTGAGCCTTTTCTCCTTTGAATGGCTGCCCCCATTGCTACACAGCAGCTTATTTATATAAACAATAATAATGTTTCTGAAGCAAACACATCAGTTTTACCAGTGCAGGGCAACACTGCATTATATTTTTATTACTTTAAAACACTTTAATTTTTTGATGTTACTGTTCCTTTAAAGAGGAAAAACATTTTTTTTGTGGAAAAAAACCTTAACATTTTCAGGATTAATTAAACCGAATAAAAAAACTACTCCAACTCAGACCTGCCAAGTTCATGTAGAAGTCAATGGGAGATGTCCTGTTGATATACTGATCTCTGCTGGGTTTTTGAAAAAGTTGCGATATGTGGGTGACAAATCTGAAAAAGTCGAGATATTAGGGTGACAAAATGGCGGTATTCAAGCGTCACATCTAAAAAGTTGCGCTATTAAGGATTTTTCCACGATTTTAGCAAGTTTTTTTCTGCAAAAGACATTTTCGGGAAAATGTATTCATAAAAAAATCCATGTGGATTTGGTCGGAGTAGAAATTTTCAGATTTTGATAAGTAACCCTCTTAATGTCCTTAGTTATTTAGTTCTATGATATCTAGAAAGTTGTTTGGAAACCTTAAAGGAGAATTAAAGCTTTTTTTGCGCACTATGTGCACAAAAGTGAGAAAGGCCTTGGATAGGGCTGAAACGTCAGATTGAAGTTCTGTTAATGAATGATTATTTTATTTTATGAGTCCTGAGAGTGCAGCTCCTTCGTGAAGTATGAAATATATATATATATATATATATATATATATATATATATATATATATATATATATATATATATATATATATATATATACCAAAATACAGTAAGGTCCGCACTCTCAGGACTTCTTAAAAGGAAAAAACGTCAGATTGAAGTTCTGTTAATGAATGATTATTTTATTTTATGAGTCCTGAGAGTGCAGCTCCTTCGTGAAGTATGAAATATATATATATATATATATATATATATATATATATATATATATATATACCAAAATACAGTAAGGTCCGCACTCTCAGGACTTCTTAAAGGAAAAAATTATTTATTGTAGAAGTTACAGACTGACGTTTCGGCCTGGTCCCAGGCCTTTCTCAAATATAATATATATATAATATATATATATATATCTATCTCGATAATTGCACTTCTCTGCTCTGGTTAGACCCTTCCTTATAATAAGCGAGCCCTGGGCCTTTGTTTTTGCTTGGAAAATACACAAAAATTGCATCTTTCGTTATGGCTTTGGAGAATCAACTAAGTAAATAAATCATTATTATTAATGAATGATAATTTAATTATTAATTAATATTTTGCTTACTGTTAGCCTAATTATGCTTCAAGGTGACAAAGATTTAGTTAACACATAACACAAGCGATAGACTAATTTCTGCTACACGGAACTGACTTCTCACTCCATAAAATTCCCAGTAAGGAATGATGGCACTGTCACCGTGTCACCTCAGTGGCTGACCGAACCCATCTGTTTTCAGAGGATACTGTCACCTCTTTCCCATGAATACAAAGCTCTCTGCAGCCATATTTTACCACTGCAGAACCTATCTATCATGGCATTATGGGACATTTACTGAGATTGCAACACTTCAGAATGTCATAAATTATCACGATAAGCTGGGGGTTTTTTTTCGGCCTGCATTAGATAATACGCAGTTCCAATTTACATCACGGAAGGATTATAGAATGCATCAATTCTCTGTAACTTTGTTCTGTACAGGACGACAAATCAATGTCAATGTCAATGCCGCAGCTTTGTTGGTGGTGGGAAAGCTTGCTGTAGTGGAAATGAGTCATTATGCCCCTGTTTCGTAGAGTCTTTAGATAATAGTCTGAGGGAATAAATATTTGAGTAAGGCTTACTTTGCTTCTACTTGCCTGGCAGTGCTCAGATGGGTGCCATGGGGAAAAATTCACTAAAGGGCACATTTGCGCCTGGAAGGCTTCGCCACACTTCACGTTACTTTGTCAGCCGTTAATTTGCTACCACTACGCTAATTCACTAAAATCCGTTAGTTGATCACTAAATTCACTACAATCTGAATGTTTTTGCTAACGTTCTTTTTTGCCTAGTGAAACTTCACTACTAGTGATGGGCGAATTTGTCGCGTTTCACCAAAAAATTCCCGAATTTCCTGTGAAATTTGTGCAACAGCTAAAATTTGCGAAAAGGCACCGGCGTCTCGTTTTTGACGCCGGCGTCCATTTTTTTTGACGCTGGTGAATTTTCATTGGCAAATTTTTGCGGCGGTTTCACGAATTTATTAGCCTGGCGGGAATTCGCAGCAAATTCGTGCCTGGCGAATAAATTCACCCATCACTATTCACTACTACACTTATGCTTAGGTCAATGTAAATAGGGTGGGTACATACAGTATAGGTCATATATACGTCTTTATTACTGATGTCGGGGGAGTTGCTTGAAGTGGCCACTTTTTTTTTATTAAAAATGTTCAAGGAAGCAAAATAAAGGCAAAATAGATCCTCTAATGCCCTATATATGAGTCCACCCTAAAATATATGTGGCATGCCCCTCAAATGGTTAAAAAAATGTTATAACCAAAATTTTTAACAGTTACAACTATTAAACACAATCCCATTTTAAAATATGAAAAAATGCCATTAGGTAGGGGGCGCTTTGGAGGCTGATAATGGAAAGGATGAGTCCTTGAGGCAGGAGCTGTATGTGCCTAGGGAACATGCAAAGGGAAGGCAGGAACAAACAGGTTGTCAAGGGCTATGAGTCAGACTGGAACAGGTGCAGAGCAGAATAGGAAAGAGAGGGTGAATATCAGGACTGGACTAGACAGGATGAAGAGAGTGAAGGTCAGGACAGGAACAGACTGGATGGGACAGGACGGTGCAGGCGTAGATTGGGAGCAGACTGAAAGGATGGGACAGTGCGGGTGTAGATCGGATTAGACTGGGGATAGAGTAGCAAGAGAGCTGGAGCAGAAGAGGACTGGAAAGCAGTATAGCAAGAGCACTGGATAGCAAGAGGGCTGGATAGTGGCAGGACTGGATATAAGACAGGTTAGGTAAAAGGCAGAACAAGAAGCAGGAATCCGGAAAAGGCAAGGTCGGTTCAAGGTCAGGTCAAGGCAAGGAAAAACAAGCCAGGGTAAAGCAAGGCAAAACAAGGCAGGGAAGGACAAGGCAGTTCAGGGCAAGGTAGAATCAAGGGAAAGGGCTAGAGCTGGAACAACCTAGCTAGGGGCGCTGCAACAGTACTAGGAAGGCCATATAATGCTCTAGCAAGGAGAGTTTGCATGGCTGGCCTTAAATAGGGCAGAGTCAGCCCTGATTGGCTGACTGGGGCTGCAAAGGCCAGGTAATATATAGTGAGCAACCCTGCAGGCTGCTCACCTGGCCCAGTGCTTAAGATATCGAGCCAGAAACCCAGAGGTCCCTGGCTTGAATTCCATCAGAGCCTAACAAACACGTCCTTCCCTTATGAACAAAGGTAGGTGTTTACCCCCTGTAACATTCCATTTGGTATGGCACAATAAAGCTAACACAGCAGTTAATCTTGGCCTGGAGTTGTGCCAATGAGGTTTCATGGCAAGCATTCCAGCAATTTTTCTGAGCAGTATGTGTGAAAATTTTAAACCATGATGTTCTTTACCTTTTCAAGTCCATCCTTGGCTCTTAATGTCTTCATTTAGCTTATGAAGGTAAGGGGAAGGCTTGAGTAGGTAAATGACGACCCGTGGTCTTGATCCTGCCTTGGTCAAACATATAATATGTAAAATAATTCACATTACCACACTCAATGAAAAGAGCTATTGCTTAGACAACCATCCATGCTGGACACACATTATACATTTATTTTTAAAGACAAATATTCATACTGTAAAAAGATACTTGTATTGAACCAAAAAGAACTACAATGTGTGACAATTACTTTTATGTTTTCCATTACTGATGTATTCAATAGCTTTAGCAAAACAAGTTAAAGATTGTACCTCTGTTAAGAATCAACCTATGAAAATCCTTGAACTGTATCTTACAGATCCACAATATTTACTTACAACCCAAATGCTTTTATGTTTCATTATAGCAAAGATGGATTTTTAACTTTCATTATTGCAGAGATAAATGTGCTTTACACATTTATTGCCAGCAGTTGCCAACAAAGGAAATGTTTCTCTAAAGTACATTGCTCAGTGTAAAGCACATTGCTCTTCAGTGTTACATACTTTTGCCTTTTTTTTTTTTTTTTTTTTTAAGCCTGGATGAGACATATAATTTTTAAGGGGTGAGCCGTCGTAATGGTGTGGAGGCAGGGTATTGTACAACTGTAACTGTATGCAGTGCACAATGATTGGGTGCCAGTGGTTCTTTGGTTCTTGCAACTTAAAAGAGACATGTCACCCTAAGAAATAAATCCAAATAATTTTATATTGTTAATTGAGCAAAATAAAAGTTACTTACTGGGGCAGGTAATAAATGATTTACAGCGCAGATATTTAAACATCTTTATAACAAGTATGGATGTTTTAACGAAAAAAATAATTAGGGTTCCATGTTTAATTTGCAAACAACTTTTATTATACCGCTTTTTATGTGTAGGTGACAGGTCCGCTTTAACCATAGAACTTATTTATTAAAGAACATAATCCACATAGGAGTTCAATTACAGATATAAGCAGGAACCTAGAACAGCAGTGGATATACTCACCATACCAATGGTCAGTATAATTCCCCCGCAGGGTAAAGGAGAGAATACACAGAAGTACTCCTAGTTTTCAGCCTTTTGCCTAAGTGGAGCTTCATGGGTGACTCTCCAGACCCTAGATGACACTTAGGGGCATATTTATTATGCTGCGTAAAATTAAATTCACACAAAAAAGGTGTAAAAAAAAAAAAAACTGTATAAAATAAATGGCAAATGTATCAAGGTGTGTGTAATTTTACAGCATGTGAATGCCAGATGTGCTGCCATTATTTTACATTGCTTTTCTCCTATTAAGATTTCCTGTATCCTCACTGGTCCTTTAGGCATAATCCCTGTAAATCTGCATTGGGATTGGATCCCCTTATCCAATCCCTGTACAGCTTTACCGGGATTTATTCTTAAAGGACGATGAGGGTACAGGAAATCCTAAACTTCCTTGCACAGAGCTGTTATGTCCTATTTTGTGCAGCTGGCAGCACGCTGAAGACAGGGGGCCTGGCTAATCAAGTAAGTGAAGAATGGCCAGGCCCTGATGTCTATGTGGTCTTTTAACTGTGGTGTGGAGTGGGCAGGATCTGGGGAGGGGCTTGGGGGCCAGGGTGGGCGGGGCCCAGGGGTCCCTGAGAATTTTGTTGTATGGGGCCCCGTGATTTCTAATGGTGGCCCTGAGTGCAGTAATACAGTATTGTCAATCAAACAGTGGTATAATAATTACCTAGTTTTGCCCTATTATGGGGAATCTCTGTGTTCCTTTTACTTATCCATGACAAGGAATAAGTCTTTGTCATAGCAGCCTTTGTTGTTGGCTCTGATGCAAACATTGATGAATTTCGTGGACGGGCGCCGTGAGGCCGCGCAGTCCTGGCTTCACCACAAATCCAGGCCTGGATGCAAATGTAAGGGTAATAATTAAGGATGCACCGAATCCACTATTTTGTGGTGAAAGATTCAGCCGAATACTGAACTGAATCCGAATCCTAATTTGCATATGCAAATTGGGGGTGGGAAGGGGAAAACATTTTTTACTTCTTTGTTTTGTGATAAAAAGTCACATGATTTCCCTCCTGCCCCTAATTTGCCTATGCAAATTAGGATTCGGATTCAGTTTAGCTGGGCAGAAGGATTCGGCTGAATCCGAATCCTGCTGAAAAAGGCAGAATCCTGGCCTTCTCCTACTTCTCACTCTTACATTTGGCCTACTACTTTTATTTTTCAAGATCATCTTTCTAATCATTTCTTCTAGTGAGCTTCTCAGTTGGATAATGGTATCATTCAGTTTTTTTTTAACTTATGTACCATCAATCATATGTCTTCCTCATGTTCGTGATGATTGTCAAATAATGCAATATTCTTTTCTTTCTATGCTGTGCACCATTGTAACTGGGTCATAATTCTGGAACTTCTACTTCATAAAAAATAGGCATAGTGTGACTTCTAGTGTTGCATGGCTTGTTAGTTCAAGCTTTATCTCCTTGAGACGTGAATTTATGGTGCTTTGTTTTGAATTATTTTTTTCCTTGAGCTCCGTACACATTCACATTCTCTACATGTCTACAGTCCTTTGAGTTTTGCCTATGGTTTACTAACAAATCTGCCAAGTTTCCTTGGAACATTGACTAAAATGACAAAAGTAGTTATACTGTTATAGGCAGATTTATCAAGGGTTGAATAGTAAATTCGAATTAGAATTTATGAGTGTCATTTAGTATTGATAAATGCGGATTTGGTCAGTGTATTTTTCAGAAAATTCGGCGAAGTTTTCGCATTTTGATAATAACCCCCTTTGTGCCAAAAATTTCATCCCTGTTTAAATTTGACCCAATGACTTTAATAGGTGATAAATTAGTAATGTATCATTTTTGTAATCCTGATGCATGGCATTAATTCACAAATAAAAGCAACAAAACTTTATGACTTCTTAGTAAACTCTGAAATAAAAAGATGATTTAAAACCCTCTGGACAGAAATAAACTTCAACATATGACACCGATTTGCTGGAAATTTTATAAAATAAGGCATTTTTCAAAAACAGCAAATTGCAACATATGACTAAAGAACACTAGCTCCAAAGGTTATAGCCCAAACTATGCAATCATCAGGTAGACAGCTTTTGGCAAGATTTGCTGTTCTTGATACAACAGTTACAAAATGTGAATGCCAGTAAATACTTCCAAGTAATTGCTCCACAAACCTGAATCACCCACATGCAGGACTAGTACAAACCCACTCTACAGATATTTAATTACAAGTTGCTATGATACCCTGCCATGTATCAATTATTGTCTCACATTCTGCTACATACCTACCATACTGTTTTGATACTTTGCAAAGTAAGCTGGAAACAAAGCAGATCTTTTTGCATTTGAAGTTCCATTGGCTTTCAATCCATGGCTAATTGCCTTGGCACAAAGAAATATTACAGCAACAATGACCTACCCCATGTCTATACTGTATTAGATCAAATATATCTTGAATATATATATATATATATATATATATATATATATACCACAATAAGCTGGTGCACTCCAAAAGATCACTCAATGCCTGGGTGCTGATTAAACGAAATTACTTATCCAACACAACAATAATCGCACTCACAGGACTTCCATAGTGAAAAAAAGATTTTATTTTATTTCGACGTTTCAGCTTACAACTTAAGCTGTCCTCAGGACTTCCTAATTTGCATATGCAAATTCGGGGTGAGAAGGAGAAAACATTTTTTACTTCCTTGTTTTGTGACAAAAATTTTCCTCCCCGCCCCTAATTTGCATATGCAAATTAGGATTCGGATTCAGTTCGGCCGGGAAGAAGGATTCGATGAATCCGAATCCTGCTGAAAAAGGCCAAATCCTGGCCGAATCCAGGATTCAGTGCATCCCTAATATATATATATATATATATATATATATATATATATATATATATATATATATATATATATATATATATATATATTATATATATATATATATATATATATATATATATATATATATATATATATATATATATATATATATATATATATATATATATATACTAAACAAGGTAGCCCCAGCACTCTCAATATATAACCCCCTGAAAAAAATATTCTTGCACAACTGAACTGTAACTTTCCCAAAAGAGACACTTTTAATTACAAAGTTTGTACAAAATATGCATAAGCTGACGCGCCCCGTCAAGGCAGTGTCCAAGCGTCAGTCCTATCTAAGTGAAAAAATGTCATATTATCTTTGGGGGGAGACAGACCATACCTGCTTTTCTCTTTATTTAGCATGATCTCTTCCAAAGACACCATTAGTTGGGAGAGCGAGCATTTATATATTTTTTTCAGGGGGTTATATATTGAGAGTTATGGGATTACCTTGTTTAGTATGTAAATTAAGCCTTGCCCACGTGCACCCAATAAGAAAGCTGAGGAGCATTTCAGCTTGTTTGTTTAAAATGTTATACATATATATATAATAAAAGCAGGTTAAAAGTTACACTGGTTCCAATTTCCCATCATAATTGTCCGTATGGTGCGATAGTGATGCCTCTGTGTAATCTGGCTTCTGAAACAGATGCAGCAGATTGTAATACTCGCATACAACAAGATGAGCCAAGCTGATGCTTTTAGATTTGATTTCCTATCATCTCTTGTCTTTAGAAGTTTAAAAACATATTTATTAAATGGTAGAAAAACTATATCCTCAATACCAAGATTGTTAAAATGTAGATGCAACTTATTTTCTTGCTAATACTAAGATGTAGCCTTTTACTCTTTGAGACAAAAAAAATCAGATAGGGCTATGTGGAGTGAAGAATTTATTATATACATTAAAATGATATACAATCTCCTGACACTTACATAACCCAGATAAAATAATACATATCACACATGCCGCTCAGAAAAATGATTTATCTTTAACATTATGTATAGGCTTTTAACAATAAAATATTATGAATAATATCACGGATGCCAGATCCGAAATGAGAAAAACTGATATATTACACATATATAATAAAAAAAGATAAAATGTAACACAGATCTCCCCAAAACCTCCCATAATTTCACACCTACCTTTTCCTGTATTTGATTCCTACAATTAGTACTCTGTGTACGTTACTGCTATCACTGTACATACTTGATAAAGGTGATTGCACACATCATGTGGTGTTGCTTAGTATGTTTTTTGGGACATATTTTTCATCCAGCACTGCAATTGATCCCAGAATGAGCATTAAGGGGCTCACTGTTTGTCAGAGAAATAGCAATATCACATAACATAACAATGTCTTGATACTTTACCTTCAGATGTATTCATCATAAATTAGCAAGTGAGACTGGGCATTAGAAACTAAAAATATCAGAATAAGAAACGTACTGAAATTTATATTGAGGTTATGTAATGAAAGACACTAGGGGGCAGATTTACTAAGCTCGAGTGAATAGTTCGAATGCAAAAATATTCGAATTTCGAAGGATTTTTTTGGGTACTTCGACCTTGGTCAAATTCGATAGCATCGAATGATTCGAGCGATTTGAAGTAAAAATCGTTCGACTATTCAATAATCAAAGTACTGTCTCTTTAAAAAAAAAACTTCGACTTCATACTTCGCCAGTTTAAACCTACTGAATTCCAATGTTAGCCTATAGGGACCTTCCCCAGCACTTTTCCAATTTTTTTTAGGGTTGAATAAAAATCCTTTGATCGATCGCTTAAAATCATTCGAATCTTTCGATTCAAAGGATTTTATCGTTCCATCAAACGATTTTTATTCGATCGTTCAATCAAACCTTTTGCGCTAAAATCCTTCTAATTCGATATCCGAATTCGAAGGATTTTACTTCGAGGGTCGAATTTGAGGGGTTTTTAACCCTCGAAATTCAACCCTTGATAAATCTGCCCCTAGGTGGCACAAGTTAAAGAGTTGGCTCTTCCTTGAACCTCTTCTGTTTCCCAGATATCTTCTGGAGCTTCCAGCCAATCAGTAACTCCCCTGCCTGTAACTAGGCTTGATGATGTCACAGGCAGAGGGGAAGGCTTGTCTGATCCCCTACATATCTAAAGCTGAAGCATTGAGATTTTGTGATGTCATGTGATATTATTATTCCTCTGACAAACAGTCACATTGGCTTGTATTTTAGCTATTTTCCTTTATGGGGCTTGTATGTCAGTAAAGTCATACAAATTTCTAGAAACCAAATGCTTTTACAAGTGAGCTGCAGTATTGCTTGCCAATTCCCCATTTATAAATATGCCTCTGTAAGTGTAATTAGATGTATTTGTGTGTGTGAGTAATTCCTTTAGCAGTTAACTTCCTGTGCCCATGTTGGTTTCGGTAAAAACGCTTTGAATCTTTCAGTTCTTTAGCCTTTCTACCCATGTATACAATATTAAGGGGGTTATTTACTAAACTCCAAATGCAAAAATCAAGAAAATTTGTGATTTTTTTTTTATATAAAATTGGACTTTTAAAAAAATTGCAAATTTTTCACAATTTATTAAACCCCGAGGATGGAAAAGTCAGAATTTGAAAATCCGGCATCTCAGACCTGTCGAGGTTGCATATAAGTCAATGGGAGAAGTCCCAATGATTTTTTGATGTGTGCTGGGTTTCGTGCAATACCCCAAAGTTTTCTGAGTTTTTGGGTGAAAATTCCAAAAAACTTGAAAATCTTGAAAATGGGATGAACAAATCTGAAATAAATTGTGAAAATCTGATTTTTTTTCACGTAAATCATTTTTTTAGGAAAATATAAAACCCGAACGGATTTGATCGGAGTTTGTAGCAGAAAATATTAAGATAAACTAGACACTAGAACTTATCAGGGATATCCCTAAACAAGTGAAGAAATCTCTGTGTACTGCCTGACAATGACTCTCTGGGATCTAGAAGGCAGAATAAATGACTGTGGATCTTTTCAATAGAAAATCATCTGCTTCATCGTTAATAAGCAGAAAGCTGAGCAGGGAAGATTTGATGAGCCTCAGCCATCAGAGAGAAATATGCTAGATAGATATAAGCATCCTTTCTTGTTTATCCCATTTCACTAGACTGCATGAATGGATAAAATTATTGCGATAGCATTTGGCTGTTTACTGTTAAACAATGTGCTATTAATGTTGTGATACAGTGACATTTCCTAGAACTGAACTCAAATGCATTGCCACAAAGGCCCAGGCCTAGGGTGGCAAAATATTACACACAACGATGAAGAACGCAGCTAGCTGCGAGAATTAGTGTGAATTGCAGGACACATTGATCATCGACACTTCGAACGCACCTTGCAGCCCCGGGTTCCTCCCGGGGCCACGCCTGTCTGAGGGTCGCTCCGACGTCCATCGCCCCCACCGGGTCCCGTCCCGGCGCGGCGGCGCGGCTGGAGCCGTCGCAGGGGCCCGCTCCCCTTCGCCCCCCCAAGGCCAGACCCCCGACCGCCCCGGCGGCTCCGACGTCCATCGCCCCCGCCGGGTCCCGGCCCGTCACAGTGCTACGCAATATGTTGGCGCTATATAAATACATGTTAATAATAATAATAAGGGGCAGCAAAATATAAGGGGGTGGCATGCCTCTCAGGGCTCCGGCGCATGCGCGTGTTCGCTCAGAGGACGGGAAGGCGGGCGAGCGATAGGACCGCCTGGGAGCTGCCATGCAGGAAAGCTGGCCCTGCTCAGATGGGGCTATGCAATAAGAGGTACCACAGGTCTAGTCACTCATAGCAACTGATTCGTAAATAGCATTTATTGGTTACTTGTTTAAAAATAATTAGTGATGGGCGAAATTATTCGCCAGGCGCGAATTCCTGCTATTCGCCGCCATCGAATAAATTCGCGAAACTGCAGCGAAAATTCACTGGCGTCAAAAAAAAATGAGACGCCGGCGTCGTTTAGCAAATTTTTCCACAGTTTTGCGAATTTTGCTGGAAATTCGCAAATCTTTCGGTGAAATGAAACGCCCCAAATTCGCCCATCACTAAAAATAAGGGTTTTATATATAAGGGAAATTGATTTATTTAACACCCATTGTAGATTGTTGGATAATGTATAGCAACAGCATTTTCCTTCACATAGGCACATAAACACTAATGCACATATACTAGCACTCAGTTTTGTTTGGAGTCATATATTCTGTGACCAGCTGGATAAAACTATGAAAGCTTTAACAGTGGTACGGATGGAGGTTGTATAGTAGATTTATGCTGCAAAGAATGAACTCCACTAGGGAGTGGTAGTGGGGTCAGTACCTGGCAGTGTTCTGTGTATGAGAGCTATAGAGTGAAAAATGCTGCTAATTCCATTAAAAATAAATACTAATCATAGTAGATAACATTTACAGCCAGGCACAACAAACCAAAGCAAGTCAAGGCTCCCAAAATATTCTTGGATATTTATCAGTTTTCTGTTCTTCTCTTTGGATATAATTCAATCAGATTTGACAGAGTCAGATTTAACTGATCTAGGTATCTAGGCTTTATCTCTCAGATACACATGCAAAAAAGCGATAATTAATACTGACTTTTATAAAGACCATAACATTTTAATAGTGCTGCGCCAGCAGAATTCTGCACTGAAATCCATTTTTCAAAAGAGCAAACAGATTTTTTTATATTCAATTTTGAAATTTGACATGGGGCTAGACATATTGTCAGTTTCCCAGCTGTCCACAGTCATGTGACTTGTGCTCTGATAATCTTCAGTCACTCTTTACTGCTGTACTGCAAGTTGGAGTGATATCACCCCCTCCCTTTTCCCCCCCAGCAGCCTAACAACAGAACAATGGGAAGGTAACTGATAGCAGCTCCCTAACACAAGATAACAGCTACTAAAAACAGCACTCAATAGTAAAGCCAAGTCCCACTGAGACTGATTCAGTTACATTAAATAGGAGAAATAACAGCCTGCCAGAAAGTAGTTCCATCCTAAAGTGCAGGCACAAGTCACATGACTGGGGGCAGCTGGGAAACTGACAATATGTCCAGCCCCATGTCATATTTCAAAAGTGAATATAAAAAAAAAAATCTGTTTTGAGAACTGGATTTCAGTGCAGAAGTCTGCCGGAGTAGCACTATTAACTGATGCGTTTTGAAAAAAATATGTTTTCCCATTACAGTATCCCTTTAAGCAGAATGGGGAGCCCAGGGCCCTCTGGAGCTGCCAACTCCGTGTCACAGCCCTCCTTGCCCCAGGCAGCGGAGCCTATGTTGCTTGTGCTATTGCCAAAAAGCTGTCCATACACTGAAAGATCCATTCATTTGGATTTCCACAATGTGCCAATTTGAGGGGATGCAGGCTGCCCGGAAGAGGACTGCATTAATGAGCTAATGTGGTGCTCACCCAACACGATTTTTGACCTTGCCTGATTAATATTAATCATCAGACAAATATCAGTCGGGCAGGCTGTCAGAGGAAAGACTTAAGATGCAGATTCAGACACATTTAAGATGTGGGCAGCTTAACTGCCAATTTATAGGGTCCTCCAACTGCCTGCCCAACCAAAAATCAGCCAGATATCAGTCAGCCATTCCAGGGCCCATGCATGGGCAAATAAGTTTCTGGTTTGGCTGAAAGGGGCCGAATCGGCATGAGCACTGTGAACTGGTTGTAAAAAAAAAAAAGAAGGAAAGCAAGAAGAAAATAATCATTTATTTTAATGCTTCTTTTACAAAAGCACAACAAAAGATAATGGCCCTATACATCTTTGCCATATTTTGTTACATTTTAATATTCATTTACTTTTAAAACAAATATGCCCAGTAAATTGCACACCTAATATAACGGCAGCGATTGTCAGATTGTTGTGTAAAGCAAATGAGCTGTGCACATTCATTTCTTCATCTCTAAGTGCTTTAAAATGACTAAACATTAATTTCTATGAAGACGATTAAAATAAATGACACTGATTTTTTTTCCATTATTCAAGTTTCCGCTTAAAAAGGGAATTAACAGTGACAAGTCTGATAAAATGAATTCTGTATTAATGGGATTATTTTTGCCACTTGAGACCAACATAACAGGGTTACATTCAAAGTGTTTATTTTGTAATTGTTCCGGGATATAAAGATTGTGTTTTAAGGCAGATTAACTCCTAAACTGGAAGACAAAGTGGATCGTGTATTTGCTGCCAGAGTGGATAGAATAGCTCACTGTGAAGAAAGGCACCTAGGAATCAGCATGAACTGACCAGAACAGGATTCTCAGCAGCCTGTCTTGTGACCTTGCTTTTGTGCTGACTATGGACTTATCTGCCACATATCTTCCTGCGCAGTCAAGCAAACTTGCCACTGCTAAACAACCTTGATCTAGGTCTCTAGTGTTCTGCACCTGAGAACTGTAGACTATTTCTCAAATCATCACACTGCACTTTTTTTTCAGTCGTAATTTAATTTTATCACATGTGGTGGAATCAATTCTCCTTTGGTATTTATGATTGTAATCAAGATAAAAGCCCAAAACATTAAAGGGCTTGTTTACCTTTCGATTAAATATTAGTACGACGTTGACATGGCACACGCGGCACTTCGTATTCCGAAGTCGTCCGAAGTTTCCTCGTGAGGCGACTTCGGTCGACTTCGGAAAACGAAGCGCCGAGTGTGCCAATGCCGCGGGCGATTTTTCATTAGAGAGTCAGAAGAAGGCAAATAATTCATTAACAAATAAAAAAATCAAAGCCAACCGAAAGGTTGCCTAGAGTTAGCCATTCTACAACATACTAAAAGTGTACTTAAAGGAATCGTTCAGTATAAAAATAAAAACTGAATAAATGATAGGCTGTGCAAAATAAAAAATGTTTCTAATATAGTTAAAAAATTTAATGTATAAAGGCTGGAGTGGCTGGATGTCTCACATAATAGCCAGAACCCTACTTCCTGCTTTTCAGCTCTCTTGGTTTCCACTGACTGGTTACCCTGGTTACCAGGCTGTAACCAATCAGTGACTTGAGGGGGGGCCACATGGGTCATAACTGTTTGCTATTGAATCTGAGCTGAATTCTGAGGATGAATTGCAAACTCATCACATGTCCCATGTGGCCCCCCTTCAAGTCGCTGACTAACTCAGAGTTATAGAGCTGAAAAGCAGGAAGTAGTGTTCTGGCTGTTATGTTAGACATCCAATCACTCCAGCCTTTATATATTTATTATTATTTTTTTTTTTTGCACAACCTATCTATTTACATAGTTTTTATTTTTACATTGAACTGTTCTTTTAAGACAAACAACCCCTTTTACAACTGTGTAAAGGGTGAAAATCACATCCATCATGACAATTTTGCTTTATGCTTAAACTAAAGACTCGATTGAACCAACATATGGAGCTGTAATTTTATAGTAGCTGGTTTTTTTTAGCTTTGTTCAAATTTCCATATATTTATGTGACAATTTATATTTATTTTGTGTGTGTTTTAAGGGGGGTTAGACACTGCAGGCTCTGTGCAGGTTTACACACAGGGAGAGTTTATGTATATCCATCTGGGAGCCATCTTTCCTTTGTTCTCTGAGGACCATGTGGGTTTTGGCTCAACTTCAGGCAGTGAAGGTGATTGGCTGATGGGCAAAACTGTCCTGATAGCCTGGTATAGCCCCATCTGAGTGGCTCAGGGACGTGTCAATCATCCCTGGGAATGTGCCCCTGCTTTTGGGAAAAACCGCTCAAGTTAGTCTCTGCAGAGGAAGTAGGATTGCCACCTTTTCCAGAAAAAAATACCGGCCTTCCAATGTATTTATGTTTTTTTCCTATTAATAACATTGGGATCAACCATCATTTTTACTTCCCAAGCCAATAAAATACCGGCCAGGTGGCAAACCTAAGAAGAAGCAACCCAGTCAACAAGTTGTGCAAGGACTCCCTGGATCTCCGAAACCAGGATTAAACTAAACCTCTACTTCTTCTGAGGCCATTTGCAGTTTCTTTCAATAGCAGTTTCTAACAACTCAGGTTTTAGACATTTTTGTCCAGTGTTGGGACGATTCCCAACTCAAACACTGATAAATAATCACCATTAATCTATTTTTCTGTTTACGCAGCTGGTAATAATATAAGGGAAAGCATATTGAAAGTATAGTGATCAATCTACAACCTGGGGCAGTCTAGACTAGGTAGTCCTCTATGGCAACTCTATGATTTAATGGTTATACTGAATGGGGTTATACTGGATGGGGAGGTAAAGATGTACTAATATGAATGAATGCAAGCTCATATACTGTTGTATAACTGCAGTTAGCTTTTAACTCTCATCCACATCTTGGGAAAAAAATGTAGCCCTCCTATGTACAGTATGAGTCAGCACAACAAAATATCTGATAACAAGAGATAGTGACCCCAGCATTTCAAGGTAATGGTGTAATCTTAACATAGATTAGAGTTTGCAGCAGAAAATATTGATATAAATTCAGACTTTTATAAATAACCTCCTTAAGGTCTGGCCAGCCAGAAAACAAAAAAAAAGTCTTTAAGATGAGCCAAAAGTCAAGGATGGGGCAAATGTAAACCAAGAAAAAGGCTGAAGGTCGGGACAGGCAGTGACCATGCAGAGTCAAATAGCGGGTCAAGGTCAAAACTGGGAGATCAGATACTGGGGAACAAGGTAAGGAACCAGAATTAATGGACAGGAGCAGGATTTCTGGAGCAGGGTCCCAGGAACAGGATCAGGAATAAGGCTTCAAGATCAGGAACAAGATCAACTTGACATGAGGCTTAGTTTAGGCAGAATGGACAATGATCCAGCATTGGAGAGAATGGGAAGCACACTTAAATAGCCCTTTAACAAGCCTGCAGCTGGACGGAGGCGGGAATGAGGGAAAATTTGCTTGGAGGCAGAGTCAAAGATGATATTTCATCAGTGTCATGCTGGTACCACACTGTCTCATATGGCTGAAGCAGGAGGAGCAGCTATCAGTTTCCAACAGGTCCCTGGGTTGAACCCAGGGAGTTCCTGATACAGATAGAATGGCAATCAGAATACAATTTCGGGAAAATACAAATTTTCTTAGATTTACAAGATTAGAAGGTAATTCTTCCCTTTACAAAGTCCTAGTAAGTTCTCTTCTGAAATAAGCAGCACAATTCTGGGCCCCAGTACAGGAAAATTATTGAAACAGAGCAAAGCCAGAAAAGTCAGAGAAAAGTTGCTGACCTCAGTAATGACAAAAGACTTATCACTGGTATAGTTTACACTGGTGAAGAGATGCTTAATGGGGATACGATCATTACTTACCTGTGTCGGCATCCTTGTGGATGCTCCCATCTCCAGGGTCCTTTTGATACATGCACAGGTGTGCTAATCGGTGCACCTCTATTCAGACACAAGGATGTTTTGACGCACGCGCAAAGATGTCAGACGTTATGCAAGCGATGGAAAAATGCATCCTGATGCACCCTTCCATTTGGAGCCAATTTAAAGGATGCTGACGGCCTGATCCATTGTCTGGTTGTCTTGGTAATTTCCAAAAACCTAGCAGTATTCCTCTATTGGTTTTCTGTTATGATCCTTCACCTGCCTACTAAACTTTGTTTCCTTCTTCCTGCCTAGACCCTTGGCCCTACTCGGACTACGAATCTGTGCTGCTGCCTCCAACCTCTGATCTGTTGATTACAAATCTGCCAGAAACCTTGGTACCTTGCTCTGGCTTAGTCTCTACTACTACTCACCACTACAACAGCCCACTCCAGGTGGGTTTTGTGTTGTGTGAGGAGTTTGTGGCTCCCCTTCTTCAAAGACCACTGCTCCTTCATCACTAAATCCCACCAGTAAGCCTGACACATAAATATATTAAGAGGCAACATAATAAATAAACATAATAAATATTCACTCGTAGAGTCTTCTAGAGAGCAATTCCTTAGGTTCAAAAAAGCTGTGGATTTCCTATATTAACAAAGAATAAAGTAGAATTCTGTCAAACATCATTATACAATACTATAAACCTGGATTGACTTGCATTTTCATTTAGAGAGAATTTTGTGGAGAATGTCTTTCCAGCCTTTGATAACTATGCCACTGAGAGACATGTGCAGACATACAGGTGTGTGGCCAGAGGGGTAAGTATTAAAGAAAGAAAATGTGCAGAATAAGTGAATTTAAGCTCAGCAGCAATCTAAATTAAAAAGAATAAAGAATTAGAGAGAAAAGAGCAAAAAAAAAGAATAATGGCTAAGTCAGGAAACATGCGAGTGAGTTATACCCAGCAGAGCCAAATCAAGAGATGAGCGGGATCAAAGAGTATCAAAATGAAAAGCAAGTTAAGAAATGCTGAAAACCAACTGCAGAAGATAATAACAAATAAGAGAGGTGGATAGTGAAAAAAGCAGCAGTGTTAGTCTTAGGGGACAGTCCTCATAAAGAAACCATATGACATCTGTGATGAAGAAAATTAATAAAGCTATCATTTCCTTTCATTGATTACTTACATTTAATCTGGAGTTATACTGCGGCATAAAGAAATTGTAAAGACTCCTGGCTACTATTAAACCAATTGTTGCTTTAGGCATCGGTATCAAAGCCAGCAGTGCTGGGACTCACAATAAAGATCACAGCAGAAATGTTTCCTATGATCACACTGTTTTGTTGGGGTTTTTTTGGACTGAAAGAACTGTCTGCATTCAAAACAAGCAACCAAACAAAATTGAGGGGGAGAAGAGACTATGGGGCAAATTCACTAAGGCGCGAAGTGCCGAACGCTAGCGTTAATTCGCTAGCGTTTGGCATTTTGCTACTGCGCAAATTCACTAACGAACGCCTGGCGTAGTTACCTTACGCCAGGCGAATCTTCACTAGCGACGAAACTACGCAAATTCACTAACTTGCGCAGTGTAGTGAACGCTACCTTTTACGCTAGACTTCCTTCGCCACCTCAGACCTGGCGAAGCGCAATAGAGTAGATAGGGATTGTTTAAAAAAAAGTCAACATTTTTTCTAAGTCCCAAAAAACGCTGGCGTGTTTTCTACATGATGGCTGATAGGCTGAAAAAGATTGAAAAATTTTTATGGCTCCCCTTCCTCCCCCCTACATTTCCTGACTCATGGCAACTTACCTAGACAGTGGGCACATGTGTAGGGCAAAATAAAAATTTTATTTCCAGATTTGAAGGTTTTCTAGGAATTTGTAGCGCAGATACGTGTTCCTCCATTGAAATTTGAATTTCGCGCCGTATGCAAATTAGCCTTCGCTAGCGCAACTTCGCTTTATATAGCGAAACTACGCTAGGTGAACTCCGCAACCTTACGCTACCCCTGTGCGCAACTTCGGATTTTAGTGAATTTGCGAACCGCTGGCGAAACTACACCTGGCGAAGTGCGGCGAAGTGCACCTGGCGCAACTTCGCATCTTAGTGAATTTGCCCCATATATATGGCAATATTAAGAAGGAGGGTTTCCTTCAGCAATAGTTTTCCTTCGTCCTGCACACCCTAGTTTGTGCATTATTATTACTATTATTATTATCATACCTCCCGACATTTTGGAAATAAAAAGGGGGACAAAAAGATTTTTTGACCACCCCTTTTTTGTGACCATACTCCCTAATTACCATGTTCATTTTACAAAATTTGTCAGGTTATGAAAGTTTGAACACATTTCTGTGGTGTTTGTGCATTATTACAGCTGTGCTAATGAAGGTGAATTGTCCTTTAAGCTGCGAATCAGTTTCACCCATTGAATTTTCACGTTCACCCATTGATAAATACTGGAGAGTGGTGGAATTTCACTCTAGTGGACTGTGGCGACCTCTAACTTCACTCTTTGATAAATATACACCTTAATGTTTTTTAAAGGAGAAGGAAAGTCATTTAGCACTTGGGGGTGCCAAATGTTAGGCACCCCCAAGTGAATGTATTTGCTTACCTGAAACCCCAGGCCGGTGCTCCTATCAGCAGAAAATGGCACAGGCCCGGGGTTATTCCAGCTAGCACCACGGAATGATCCTCTTCCGTCTTTCTAAAAATTTCGCAGGGCAGACGCTTGCGCAGTAGAATGAAAAAGCCGACTTTTTAGTTAAAGTTTGGCTTTTCACTCTAATGCGCATGCCAAGCCGCGCAAAGAAAGAAGAAGATGAAAGAGGAGCACTCCGTGATGCTCACTGGAAGAACCCGGGGCGGTGCAGTTTTCTGCTGATAGGAGCACCGGCCTGGGGTTTCAGGTAAGGAAATACATTCACTTGGGGGTGCCTAACATTTGGCACCCCCAAGTGCTAAATTACTTTCCTTCTCCTTTAACCCAGCACCACTGTTATATACAACTACTGACATTGGGTTATATTTATCAAAAAGTCAAGTTAGAGGTCGCCACAGTCCTCTAGAGTGAAATTCCACCACTCTCCATTTATTTATATTGCATTTTGAAAGGTGTATCCATCAAAGGATGAACTTTCACTTTCACCAATTGATAAATACTCTTTTAAAAATCCCATAGAAATTAATGGAGAGTGGTGGAATTTCACTCTTTGATAAATATACCCCTGTGCATACACTGTACTGTTATGCATTTGCATTCAATAAAAACTACCAGAATAATAAAAAAAAAAATAAACTTGACTATAATATAAAAAGATGTAATTTCCTTAGTCATGTCTGAAAATATACATTTCAGAACATTAACCAGTATATTTGAGAGACATCTATAACATACTAATTGTTGTAAATCAGAGCATCCCCTTTAAGCTAGCATAGATTCACTGCGGTTGTTCGTTGATGGTAACTATTAAAGCAAGTTCATCCGCATTTATCATTCAATAATTTGTACTTCACCTCTTACAGTAAAGGGCTGACGCTATGCATTACTGTGCACTCTGAACATCTCTTTTCGATAATTTCAGTTTCCCTAGGTAATCACTGTTTTACTAAACATTTATATTTTTTGATCATTATATGCCTATACTTTGACTGAATATATTAATTGAAACAGCCTCAAGTGATTTCTTTTCATAGTGAGCCAGGTTGTCTTGTTCTCATGTAATGCTCTCCACAGTGAAAACAAATTAAATCTATTTTAATTTTTGAAATCAAACAAGTAGTCACCATAAAACTATTTGCCTCTTATAAATAGGTATGAACTTGGTCCTGGCTGCCTCTAAACATCTGCACATTAAGCTCACTCTTCATTTGCCAGCATTGAACAAAAAGAAAAGAAACTTACGTTCATTAAATAATAAATAAAGTACAGCATGAAAATGCACATGAATTTGAACAGGTGTATTCTTAATCTTAACTGTTTGAAATCTTTTCTGACTTGATAACTGAATCTATTGGCATTCTATTAGAAGAATTAAATGGAGCATGATTAAATATAAGGCTGTAATATTCAAATGCTTCAGTCAAAAGCTATAAGATTATGCTGCTCCAAACAAAAATGAAGGCAGCCCTGCGAAGAATTTTATATTTCCCAAAGCCTGCATATAGTAAAATGCTAAATGATAAACACTGCATGTACTAGTTTACAAAGCTATACACTAGAGCATTTCTATATTACAAAAATGACCTTGCTTTCCCTATAACTCTCTAATAATTTAGTCGTTTTGACAGTTAGCTGGATATTAACCCAATGACAGACAAGGATGAGATATTACCTTGGATTTGATACTCTGAATTTTGATATCACAATGTGCTTGCTGTTAAATTTAAGCTTCCAGGTTGCCATGCCGACTACCTGCCGCATTATACCCCCAGTCCCTACTACTCCTGAACCAAGCCAATCCATACCTCTTTACTAGGGATGCACTGAATCCAGAAGCGATCCTAGAGGGGGGCGGGCCCTGGTGCGTGACGCATAGCCGGGCCCCGCCCCCCTCCGTGCGCCCACATTTGTCAGTGGCGCGCGGACTGCCGGGGGGCCCTGAGGGGGTGCGGGCCCTGGCCCGCTCGCACCCCCTGCTCCCCCGGTAGTTTCGCCACTGACTGAATCCAGGATTTGGTTCGGGATTCGGCCAAGATTTGGCCTTTTTCAGCAGGATTCTAATCCTTCTGCCTGGCCGAACCGAATCTGAATCCTGATTTGCATATGCAAATTAGGGGTGGGTAGGGAGATCAAGTGACTTTTTGTCACAAAATAGGGAAGTAATATATGTTTTCCCCTTCCCACCCCTAATTTGCATATGCATATGCAAAATAGGATTCGGTTCGGTATTCGGCCGAATCTTTTGCGAAGGATTCAGGGGTTCGGCCAAATCCAAAATAATCTTTTGCGAAGGATTCGGGGGTTCGGCCGAATCCAAAATAGTGGATTCGGTGCATCCCTACTCTTTACATTCCCAACCCACCTCCTTGTAAACCCATGTATTTTAAAAGGTAGCACCAGAAAGTCTGTTATCATTGGGACTGTAATCAAAGCCCGAACACACTTAACATTACAGGAAAGTAATATATATGGTTTTATTTTAGATGGCATGCCATTAGAATCCAGAGACTGACGTGTGAGATGATACAGTAAGAAAACTGGAGTCACTATGTTAAGTAAACTTGTGTTATTATTTGTATTTCTTTCTGCCTTGTGTTTCTCTCTAACCTTTTCCCTTTTGATTGGGAGATAAGAAGAGATAAATCTGACCCCCACAAATGCTAAACCACCCTATATTTATACCCAGTAACATAAATATCACTGGCAAGGCCCGGGTGCAGAACATGCAGCTGGGCCCCCTTGCCGCTGCAATGTTTGCACCAGATTTGCACTCTTGTGAAGCTCTGCCTGGCCCCCTGCACCTCTCCTGATGCAACATTCCCACCAGATTTACACTGGGCCCGAGGGGGTGTGGCCCCTGGTGCAATCACACACCCCACACCCCCAGTAGTTCCCCCACTGTACCATAAAAATGTAGGACCTATATTTATTTAAGGTTTAAGTCATTCATACAGTAAGTTACTGGGCTGCTGGATTAATGATTAATCACAGTGTTAGAAGTGGCCACTTCAGCTTTATACTGTCATGTGCAGACAATCTCTGTTTGAGACTAGATCTGATAGATGATTTGTCTTCAGATCTGCTCTTCAGACACAAGACCAGAGCTTTTATTCGGGCAAAGGAGTGCCCTAGTGACTGTTAATTTGGAAATACAATGCTCTGAAGATTCAACCCTATATTTGGACAAGACCAGAGCTTGTCAGTGGCTTAGAAAGCACCATGAAGGGCTAACGACAGATTATTGCACAATATTCTACCAGCAGACTCTGTGATTGACATCACAGTTATCATAATTAAAATGTGTTTCTTTGTAAAAACCTATTACTTTCACAAAGTTTGAGTTTACAGTCCTAGATCTATACAATAAGGGGGTTATTTATTAAACTTTGAATGCCCAAAACACGAAAAATTGTGTTCTTTTACTGTGCAATCCAAATTTTTAGTGGGAAAAAAAACCATGAATTTTTCAGGATTTATTATACCCCGAGGATGGGAAAAGTCAGAAAATCCGGCATCTCAGACCTGCCGAGGTTGCATATTAGTCAATGAGAGAAGTCCCACAGATATCGTAATCTGCGCTGGGTTTTATGCAATAATCGGGTGAAAAATCCATAAAATTCGTACAATTCCTTTTTTCATAATTTTTTTGGGGGTTTTTTGGGTTTTTTTTTACAGGAAATTGTTTTGATAAATAAGGGGAAAAAAACAGTGCGAATTTTGTCGGAGTATTTTTCAGAAAAAAATTAGATAAATTCAGACTATGATAAATGGGCCTCATCTTGAAAAAAGTCAAGCCACAGAATAAAAGTGATAAAATGATGATAAAATACAATTTAAAGCAAAATGGTTTGAGTGATAGTTTTGTGGGCCACAACATAGTATCCGTGGTAAGTAAACTAGATGTACCTCTATCCTTTATTGAATATAGAGCCCTGCTAACACAATGCCTCCTGCTGACCTGTGACCGACTCTGATGATCCACAACAGGCACATACATGATGTTAATATAATATAATAAGGACAAGGTTATAGCTGAACACAAGACCCAGAGTTTTAGGTCCCAGACTTCTGCGCTACTAGTCCTTATTATAACTAGCCATAGTAGTCCGGTATGAACTCTGATTATGACTTTCTTGCCATCAATGCACAATTAGCAAGTTTATAAAAAGGTAGGTTATTCTTGTCTGCAGTTGTACAAATCGAAATCTGTGCATTTCAGTCACTAGCAGGTTAGAGTGATCACCTTCAAACTTCAGTTCAATCTCAATCACTGTCTGGGCATTCATGCAGTTTGTTTTATTTTCTACACCTTGGTGTTACTAGTGTAACTGGCTTGATTTATTGCAAAGACTGTTGTACAGCAGAAAGACTCCAAAGAGCACTGTCTCTCTGCATTTCACATAAATGAATAATTTAAATGTTATCTGGTATAATCAAGATCTGATCAGTTTCTGGGTGTTTTGTATTGATACTGTTTGGTGAAGAAAGCTGACAGCAGTTCAATATGATTCTCTGTATCTGACTAATAATAAATGATTTTGCTAGAAATGGGATACTTCCCTCTTTGCAAGCATATTCTGTTATGGTTCCATAGTACAGTGTTTATAAGCAATATGTTGCAATAGCCACAAATGCAATACCTTCGACTGTCTCTTTTTCCGCGAAACAGTCCTTATTTTGAAAGCTTAACCCACAGTCCTGATTGTTACTGAAATGTCCCAACTTTCTCTTTGATCTCCTGCACTGAACAGCCAGAAAAAGATACAAAGTTTCTAAAACTGCCAAAATTAGCTTTTGGCAGAGAGCTCAGAATACGTGGCAGGTGCACTTGGATGCTTTTGTAACAATTAAAGATAAGCAAAGAAACAACTGTAACTATTTAAGATAAGCAGGTCTCTTGGGGAAACTGTGACAGCTTAAAGGGAAATTCACCTTCATTAGCAAAACTTTAATAACATATTAAAACCACAGACATGTGTTCAGACTTTCATAACCTGCCAAATTTTGTAAAATGAACATGGTAACTAGGGTTGTGGTCACAAAATGGGCATGGTCAAAATTTTCCAATGGTTGGGAGGTATGCAAATCTATAAAATATATTGGGACATTTTCTCAATATTTCCAAGAGACAAAGATGAAGGGAAATGTGTTCTCTAAAGGAGAAGTAAAGGAAAATAACTAGATGGCTGGTGCATCTCTTCTTTAAAGGGAATGTTAACCCAAACAAGTTTCGCCCAAAGCTACTTTGCTATATACATTTATTAGAATGTTTCTATGTTTTTTAAGTTATTTGTATCGCTATTGAAAGCAGTGTTTTTCTGTCCCTTTCTGTTTTTTGCCCTGATGGCTTAGACTGTGAAAACAATGTAAGACAAGGCAGCTGATCATCTTTGCTGCGGAACTAATACGTTTGCAACATTGTTCCGAACGTAACAACCAGGACTGAAGCACATTCTCCTTTCAGTAGCAAATCTTTTTACAAATAACTTTGAAAGCAATGCAAAGTTTTAATAAATGAATTTTGGAAAGTTGCTTAGAATTGTGTTTTCTTTTGTTATGCAAATGTTTTGGCATTGACTTGCCCTTTAAAAAAATGCACCTGCCTCGGGTATAATATTCTGAGTGTTATGCCACCAGCGTTTCCACTTTTCCAGAAATTCCCTGGGTTATCCAGGGCAAGGGCACTTGCAGTCCAGTATGTCGCAGCATGTTGTGTTCCACCTGTGTTCGCTGCTTACATGTACCTGTATGAGTATGGGCCCATTTTAATTGAATATGTTGTGTTCCTTCCTGCACTCCCCTGCGGCTGATACTGGGCACAGGGGTGTGCAGGCAAAACTGTTCATCTGTACAAACCCTAAATTTAAATCCATTCCATATGAAACTAAAAGCCTTGTTCCCAGGTTGTACAGATAAACATTAACGAGAGCTCACCTAAAATTGTGCCGCAGCTTATCCACAAAATCATCTTTAATTAAAGTACTTTTGTTGCATTTGCCAAAAACAATGTCCATCGGTAACAAAGTAACATAGTAACATAGTAAGTTAGGTTGAAAAAAGACAGACCGCCATCAAGTTCAACCTTAAGTCTATATATAATCTGCCTAACTGCTAGTTGATCCAGAGGAAGGCAAAAAAACCCATTGGAAGCCTCTCTGATTTGCCTCAGAGGGGGGAAAAATTCAACTTGTACTATGAGTTATCTTCCATAACCCTGTATTCCCTGACTTGCTAAAAAGCCATCCAACCCCTTCTTAAAGCTATCTTATGTATCAGCCTGTACATCTGATTCAGGGAGAGAATTCCACATCTTCACAGCTCTCACTGTAAAAACCCTTTCAAATTTTTAGACAAAACCTCTTTTCTTCTAATTGGAATGGGTGACCTTGTCTCAGCTGGAAAGACCTACTGGAAAATAAAGCATTAGAGAGATTATTATACGATCCCCTTATATATTTATACATAGTTATCACATCTCTCCTTAAGCGCCTCTTTTCCAGCGTGAACATCCCCAACTTGGCCAGTCTTTCCTCATAGCCAAGATTTTCCATACCTTTTACCAGCTTAGTTGCCCTTCTCTGTACCCTCTCTAATACAATAATGTCCTGTTTGAGTGATGGAGACCAAAACTGTACGGCATATTCTTTTATTAGACACCAGTGGGATCACCTGACTATAGCTGGGAAGGGTGGGAGCTACAACATAGAGCTGGTCACTGCTCCTATATAAACTATAACAAACAAGGGAAAGTTGTGCTCACCACTATTTTTTAAAACCATTAGTCAGGTGATCCCACTGGTGTCTAATAAAAGGGCAGCCAAGTATGGAGGTTTACTTTGAAAGCAGCAAGTTAAGTTGCAGGTAATACCTAGTCCCTTTGTAAAATGTATAATGAAGCAATAGAATTCTTAATGAATCAGATAAAATTGAGCATAGGACTGGCCAGATATGGGATGACTTTGACGTAGTTGGCCAGCTTAAATATATTGCAATATATGGACAAACAATCCCTGTTTTGTTTAAAGGGTAAGGCATTTTTTAGTAGCAGTATGCACAAAATGTCGCTGTCTTAAATATATTGATAATGGGTTGAGTGCAGAGGACTCTTGTATTTGACTATATGTATTTTGTGGTCACAGCCTCATTGCACCCCCGCCTAATGGTTTTAAAAAATAGTGGTGAGCACAACTTTCCCTTGTTTGTTATAGTTTATATAGGAGCAGTGACCAGCTCTATGTTGTAGCTCCCACCCTTCCCAGCTATAGTCAGGTGATCCCACTGGTGTCTAATAAAAGGGCAGCCAAGTATGGAGGTTTACTTTGAAAGCAGCAAGTTAAGTTGCAGGTAATACCTAGTCCCTTTGTAAAATGTATAATGAAGCAATAGAATTCTTAATGAATCAGATAAAATTGAGCATAGGACTGGCCAGATATGGGATGACTTTGACGTAGTTGGCCAGCTTAAATATATTGCAATATATGGACAAACAATCCCTGTTTTGTTTAAAGGGTAAGGCATTTTTTAGTAGCAGTATGCACAAAATGTCGCTGTCTTAAATATATTGATAATGGGTTGAGTGCAGAGGACTCTTGTATTTGACTATATGTATTTTGTGGTCACAGCCTCATTGCACCCCCGCCTAATGGTTTTAAAAAATAGTGGTGAGCACAACTTTCCCTTGTTTGTTATAGTTTATATAGGAGCAGTGACCAGCTCTATGTTGTAGCTCCCACCCTTCCCAGCTATAGTCAGGTGATCCCACTGGTGTCTAATAAAAGGGCAGCCAAGTATGGAGGTTTACTTTGAAAGCAGCAAGTTAAGTTGCAGGTAATACCTAGTCCCTTTGTAAAATGTATAATGAAGCAATAGAATTCTTAATGAATCAGATAAAATTGAGCATAGGACTGGCCAGATATGGGATGACTTTGACGTAGTTGGCCAGCTTAAATATATTGCAATATATGGACAAACAATCCCTGTTTTGTTTAAAGGGTAAGGCATTTTTTAGTAGCAGTATGCACAAAATGTCGCTGTCTTAAATATATTGATAATGGGTTGAGTGCAGAGGACTCTTGTATTTGACTATATGTATTTTGTGGTCACAGCCTCATTGCACCCCCGCCTAATGGTTTTAAAAAATAGTGGTGAGCACAACTTTCCCTTGTTTGTTTTAGTAAAAGGGGGACCATGGGCTCAAAGAATTTGAAAATTGAGATTAAAATAGTTTAGATTCCAAAGCACAGGGTCGGACAGGGCCAGCGGGACACTGAGACAGAACCTGGTGGTCCCCGTATACCCAGGCCCCTCCAGCCCAACCCACATGTAGGTGTAGGAGTTACTGACTGGGGTGGGGAACCCCTAAGGTGGCAGACGTGGTGGGACCCAGACAACCCAGTCCAAAGCTGGAGTTTCAGAAGAGGTAGGATTTAAAAAAACTAATGGAGATTTTGGGGAATAGGATTTCAGGATCCACAAAGATCAGGAAAAAAGTTAAGTCCTGGATACATTGGTGTAGATTCACTAACAGGTGAATTTTCACCAGCGTCAGCTTCGCACACCTCACACCAATTCGCCAGGCACAAATGCAATACGAATACGCCAATTCACTAATATGCAAAGTTTCATCCTGGGTGCCGAACGCTGGTGACTTTTCATCTGTGCCTGGCGAAAATTCACTAGTGATCTAGTGCATAGGGCAGGTAAGTTAAAGTTGTATGGAGGTCTTTATTATAAATGTTGGTGCAAATGCTTGAAGTTACCACTTTTTATTACAAATGTCCAGGGAACCTTAATAAAGACAAAAGAATTTATATAATGCCCTACACATGAGCCCACTGTAAAATGAATGTTCCATATGTTATGAAATGTCTGGAGAAAACCGCTTACCCAAAAAAAGTTTGTTAGGACATTTGCAGGCAATCCATCTTAAAAAAGGAAAAGTCGCCAGCGTTTTTTTTTAATGCACTTTAATGCATTTTTGGCACACAGGATATGATGTGACAGATGGTTGAGGAAGATTTAGCTTCTTTTAAGCACTTCACCTGGTCTGAGGTGCCGAAGTCAAATCTGGCAAAAGAGGTAACGTTCAGTAAAATCAGCACTTTAATGAATTTGCAGAGTAACGACCTTTCGCCAGAGCAATAGAGTGCGAACGAACGCTAGCAATGGTCTCTTTCGCTAGCTAATTGACGCTTGCGCCTGTTAGTGAATAGGCGATGCCCCTGCGGATGGTAACGATGGCGAAGTGTCACTAGCGTTAGCCGCTTCGACCTTTAGTGAATCTGCCCCATTTGGTCTCCAATTAGATTGTGGCACATATACACATACACCAATACGGGTCTGCAGTGCAGAGCTTGTATATGGCCATTATCTGAGCAGTGGACTTCTGCTGAATGTGGGTGTTAGGCTGAAGGCACACAGAGGTACTGGTGGCAGCTAGTAGTAGCTGCTATTAGTAGCTCTGTGTGTCTCTTCAATCTTAGGGTGTCAGATGTAGATGCATGATCAATCCATACCATATGACTTTACATATATATATATGTGCATCAGATTTTGTAGGATCCAACAAAGTCTTGTGCTGTTGCGTGGTGTTGTGTGGCAAGACCAGATAAAATCTGACCCATAAAATCGGATCAAAATCTCCTGTGTAGTTTAGCCCTTGAAAACACAATAAGCAATGGCTCTTTATTGCCAAGTTCCTTGTAAAGATGCCTGACAGGACAGATTGGTTACCCTAGCCCAGGATGCCTTGCAATTAACTAGTAAAACACTAGGAAATAATCAGGTTCCTGCCTATTGCTTGACTTGTACTTTCAACACAATGCACAAAATCACAGAGAAGTACTCCTTCCATGCACCATGTTGTGCATCCTAAACACAATAAAATTGTGTTTGGCGAAGAGGGAGAAAACCAGGAGATACAAGGATATATTTGTCATTCTGCATGGAAGAGTGAATAGAGTGCCTTGCACTATGGGTCTAAAATAAGGTTTTTGAGCTGTGGATGAAGAGGGGAATATAATAAAAGTCGCAAAAATCTACATTTAGCAATGTAATATTCGTTCTGTTATTGCACTGCAAATGTTAATTGTTCATTGTGCAATTTTAAGAAGAGCTTGAAGAACAAAACAACTTTTGTAGAAAGAAGTTGTAATACATACACTGCATACTGGTACAAATTATAAAATTTGCAATCTTTCTTCCACTGTCAGAAATTGTCGCTAAACAGTTCCAGGGTTCACAAAAAGTTAAATTCATGCATAGGAAACTTGTTCACACAAAGGTATACATTTTCGTATTGCAAATAGTTTTTTCATTACTGACTTATTACATTACCCTGCAAATGTATAATATCAAATGGGTAAGCCAAAAATGCTGTTCACAATAAGCAGCACACACCTTTTTTGAAGCTTGAATAAGAGCCGGAAGAAGCGCGAAATGGTGCTGCTGCCATTGATGAAAAATTAATGCATTTTTTTAAATGGACTGTATTGAATTGTAAATTGATAAAACGGTAAATGCTTCTTGTTCTGTTGGGTCCCTGAAGCGAACTTTGTCATTACATTTTCCCCTTATTCTGTGGACTTGGAATTCTGATCTGTTAAAGATGGCAGTATGAGTTGGAATCATCTTTTAATTAGTGATGGGCAAATCTGTCCCATTTCGATTCCACAAGAAAACAGTGGAAGAATTTGAGAAACGCATTGAAGTGAATGGCCATCAAAATTGACGCACAACAATTTTGACACAGGGTAAAAATTTTTATACGCGCAACTCTTTTGTCCAAATGCATTAAAGTCAATGGGCATCTGAATCATTTTGACGAGTGACAATTTTGATGAGCAACAACAGCATTTTCCCACTGAGAATTTTCGCTGCAGTTTTGCAAACACTTTCGCCGTCGACAGAATCCGGAAATTTACCATGAATCCATGCCTGGCAAATACATTTGCCCATCACTACTTTTAATATTTTTTTCAAATGTTCTTTTTTTAGACTATAATTCCAGTTAATGAGAACACTAAAGAACATTATCAGTGCTTTTTTGGGACATTTTAGTATAAAGACTTTTTTTCCTCTTATGTTCGTGCGTCCAATACTAAGGCTCTTGATCACCTGATTTTTGTATTATTTCCCCATTGTGTTTAGACTGAGATGTCAAGCTTTCAAGAGACAGTGGCAATGCAGTTACACGTGAGTGAATGGAGAAAGGACTGCCAGCTTTTGATTATGTTGCTACTGCCTGTCATCAATTGTAGGCAGCAGCATCAATGTAATTTGTTCTTTTGTTTCATGTCCAACAGAATGGTTAACTTTATCTATGTTATTTAGAGACTAGAAGAAGAGGTTTAGCATATAGAGACATCATACTATAAGCACTTACACAAGTAGAGCAAATGAAGGCTTTATTGAGTGTGCTCTTTACGCAAGGATAGGTTAAGTAATTTATTGTGCCATTACAACTTTAGCTTGAGTGCATTAAAGGAATACTGTCATCCCATAATAACCATCATTTTTATGTTGTTATAAATAGTACTGGTTTGTTTACCGTCATAAAGAGGTCCAGCTTTTATGCATTTATATTTTAAAGCTCAGTTGTTTCTTTTGTTTTGTCACAGATAACCAGTCTTATGTACTTTACACTTCTTTTCATTGACTGCCCCTACTAGTCAATGGATATAAACCTTCCAGTATGAATAATATTCATTTTGACATCTTGGAAGAAGAAATCTAGAACAGCAGCCATAAAGCACGGCCAGACTGCTGGTTTTACTTTCCAGAAAGGAATTTGAATCTGTTGAGAGCACCACCAAAGACAGAAACCCATGTAGGCATATATACTGTAATAGAGATAGAGATAAACCAGCAATTGAAGCATGGAGATTGGGGGAGGGGGAAAAGTAGTAGATTTGGTTTACAAACTTGCGATCATAGATTTTAATTATTTGTACTATAAAACTCTACAGTCTGTGCAAATAATGATATTTCAACAGCTACTGTAGTTGTCATAGAATAAAGTGCAAAGTGTATATAATAAGTTATATAATAAGTTAACAATAATATATAAACTAGCAATTGCACCTTTCACAGAAATATAAATGGCGCATGTGCATTCAATCATTTAATTTTCACATAATAATGTGCAAAATCCAAGCTCAACAACACCTTGTATTACACCTTGTAGTCTTGAAGAGAACTTCTTCATGATGATTGACAATATGCTCCCCAAACAACGTGGCTTACCCTCATCTGATGCCAATCATTACCCAGCTGAGCTTTAAGGCTCTACTTTTATAATATTAATGCTCACACTTAATTCTTAATTTGTTGAGTATGCACCGAAGAATGCGACTTATAAAGTTTTATATTTTATATTATATATTTTACATTTATATAATATTAAATATTCTCTAGACTTTAATTTAAAGTAGCGAAGGAGATAGACTATTGCACTACATCGCACTCTAACGCCAGGCGAATTTTCACTCTGCCGAATGGACATAACTACGCAAATTCACTAAAATGCGGATTTTAATGAACGTTACCTCTTGCACTAGACTTTCCTTCGCCACCTCAGACCAGGCGAAGTGCAATAGAGTTGATAGGAGTTCCTCACAGTCCCAAAAAGTGCTGGCGACTTTTCAGTTTTTCAGGGTGATAGGCTGCAAAAGATCGTAATTTTTTTTTAGGGTACTCGCTTCCCCCCTACATTTCCTTACATACGGCACATAAACTATGAACTGGGCTCATGTGTAGGGCAATATATGAAACTTAATGAACTCTGCCCCTGGGTTGCTTTCTATAAAATCTTCTCTTTAATTTTTTTTTTTTTATTTTTCAGATTTTTCTGATTACTACATTTTGTTGTCATTTGTTCTCATATGCTATGTTTCATCATGTCCACCCTCCCTGGTTTCCTTCTTGCTACAGTGCACACTGTAACATTGCTTTTACTTCTGATCCATGACTCAGCGCATCTCTATATTAACAGGCTGTCTCCTGTTACTTAGCCCTATATGCCTAAAGACGCACATCTGAGCAAACCCTATTGCTGTGTTGGGTCACTGTATGTGTGTTTTGGGAGCAAGGTGGTTTGGCGCTCTCATCAATAGCCTGAGGGTCGGTAGCTTTATTCTGAGCTAGGTGGGTCATGCTGCGTTATTACGTGGCCTGACCACCATGCTGCAAGATTAATATCGCTGTTGGACATGCCACGAGGCGTTGCTAAGACCATGGCTGTATGGTTACGTGTGGGCGTGACTGAAGGGTTTGTACATTCTGTTTCATCCCACTGCCCCTCCCTGCCACTCTGGCAACTCGCACCTCTACAGGACATTGGACGGGGAGCTAGACACGCCCCCCTGCAGTCCAGAACTGAATACACAGAGGTGATTAGTAATGCTCGTGCGCACTTTGGCTGGGGATTGGAATGCGTCTGAGGAGGTCAGTACCCTACTGTTCACAGTAGCGCTATTGCGCAACACTTCTCCTTCCCTGTCACTTCTCACAAACTGCATCTCTCCACTTCCTGTTTCCGGTTGCCTAGCAACCACAGCTGGCGCCAAATCTTAGTTTTAAATGTGCACTGCAAGTTGATTGTTTGGTTTTCCCTGATGAAAGTTCCAATTAGGAACTGAAACGTTGGATACTAATAAACCTTTTTGCTTCACCACTATTATCTTGTTGAAATCCCTTGGAGTGCTTTCGCTGGTGCATTTTTATGTACTGTATATAGTGAATAAAGTACCCCCTCTTGTAAAATATAAGGATATTATAAGTTACCGAGGAGTTTCATGACCATATAAAAACACGAGGCCGAAGTGTTTTTATACAGGTCATGGAACTCCGAGGTAATTTCTAATATCCTCATATTTTGCAACAGGGGGTACTTTATTTATTATAATACACAAATTTCAGTGAGTCATGTGACTGAAATGACATCAGAACTCACCGTTTATAACTGATGACATCAGAACTCACCGTTTATAAGGATATAATTTACAAGATATTCATGGCTTTTGTGTATTAAATATATATATATATATATATATATATATATACACACACATACACACACAAATACATATTTAACATCACATTTGAGGTAGTATAATCTCTATGCAGTATGTCAGCAGTATATAAATAATAATAATATGGAAGGTGTTATCACTTCTCATTAAGTTTTAAAACTATTCATGAGCAAATTGTTTGGCAGGTAGGGTTTCTCCAAAAAATGTCCATATTTTGCTTGAGACAAAATGAAACTGCAAAATGTTGTCATGCTGTTTGTTTTACAGGGGGGGGGAGTGTGACACAGATGAAAAAAAAATGCATATGTCATATCCACCCCTCTTCTTCCACATCAACCAATGGGACCTGAGCACACTCTGTCCACTGTCAATATCAGTCTTACTGCTCTACTGCCGATTTTCTGTGTTTTTTTTTAATGGATTTTAGTTTCGTTTTTATTTATTTATGTATCCCTCCCTTTTCCCAAATGTCCTAAAGAGGTAGAAAGGATAGAATAGGTTGTAAAGCTGTCCACATGCATGCTGCTCCATAACATTCCAGCCTATATGCTGTGCCCATTCTGTTGTGCAGTAGCAGAACTGGTTCACAGTAGGGAAAAAACTATAAGATATGATGGCTGAAATCAGTGCTTTGGAGCCTAACAGCCATATGCATCCACAGTGTGGGGCAAGGGGTAAGGTTATCACCTGGTCAGCAAGGAATTCACATAAAAATATAGGAAGGCTGGTATTTTTATCCAGAAAAAGTGGCAACCCTAGAAAAGCACTCCCCACTCCCCCCCCCCTGAGTCTTCCCTTAAACAGGGCAAGAAGAAGTGCTCTGCCTTTCTTTGCAGTGTGTAGATGTGTTCATCAATATATAACTCCTTATTTTAGAAATAACAAGAAATAACAAGTATAAAATAGCACTTGGGGGTACAATACAATGTTATACATTTCCTTACCAGCCCCTAAATCCATATTTATTTTCTATACAATAGGTTTGTAGGCAGTGGACTTTTTTTTGCATCATTTCTACTGTCAGGTCCTTTAAGCACACTGGTCTCTTGGCAAATGTCCTGATTACAAACTGTAAATGCCAGCCTCGGTTAGCTGCAAGTAAAAGGAATCTCATAGGATAGTCAAGGGAGGATAAGAGAATATTGGTGGCGGCCGAGCTGTCGAATAAACATGCAAAATATAAAAGCTAGCACCGGGTTTGAGATAAAGGTATAAAAACAAAGGAGAAGATAACAGGCAAAACACAAGTCCAATAACTCAAGTTCTGCATTTATCGACGGGTGAACTCTCACTTTTATCCACTGATCCACTGATCTTTGCTCCACAGAAAGCTCCGGGTGTTTACCTCTTTTAAAAATTCTTTACAAGGAACAATATTGGATCCAAAGAATGGATTGTGCGGCCCATAGCAGCCTAAACACATACTTTTTTCTTTGTTTAAAGAGGTTTAGTGCTTGAACTGCAAGAACTATAAGAATGGATTCCCCAAATTGTGCATTTCCTCAACATGTACCCCAAAAATTGCTGTGAGAATGTAAGGGTGGGTTTGAGTGATACTGGTTTGTATCGATGTTGCATAATTGTGTGCATCAATAGCACATTGAAGAATGGTAGTCAGGAACTAACAAATCAAACAGCCATATAAAATGCAGTGAAACAGTTCTGATATATGAATGAATAGCAACACAGTGACAAAACAAGGAGGTCAGGAGAGACTGATTATCTTATAGGAGGGCATATGACAGGATCAGGTTATGAAACCTTATGGGCTAACAGTAAATGGCTATAAATCAAGTGTTAAGACTCAAGGCATAATTGTGTAGTGCTCACTTAATCCTCAGAGAATAATGTCCACCACTGCTTAGCCTTGATACTTATCCCCTGATTTATAGGCATTTACAGGTATCCTCATCATCTGCATGTAGCAGTATCATAAAGACTCCTATGGGACCATAAGAATAGATTTTATAACTTGATCCTGTCCCACAAGCTAATCCTTCTCTTGACCTCCTTGTTTTATCAATGTTGTTTTTTACTTATATATTTGCACTATGTTTCATTGCATTTTATTTGTTGATTTAGCTTATTTCTGTGCATTTTTTTTAAATGATCTAAACACATAATGGTTTAGCACCTATAAGGGAGTACAACTGTTAGGGAGAACAACTATATATAAGTGAGTGTGTGTTTATATTTTTTTCTTATTCCCATAGGCTGCAAAAACTTTTAAACCTACCGTAAGTGCTATCCATTCAAACCCTTAAAAAATATAGTTAGCTGACTGAAGGGGGCCTCGTTTAATTGCATTTCATGACCAAATTATACACCAGTATTTTTCTTAGGCCTATGCACATGGGGCATTTTAAATAGATGACTGTTTAGTTTAGCTTTCTATTGCCCTTATGGGTTTGGGGGTTCAGTGACTGGCAAGCAGGGTCTGACTGGGCCAATAGGACATCTGAAAAAAACTAGGCCCTGGCACTCTTGGGCCCCATCATCCCAGACCTGCTCTCTCCACAAAGCCACTAATGTGGCTTCCAACCTCCCTCCAACCTCCCTCCCTGGCCCTCCATGCATCCAGAAGTAGAAGGTGGGCACAGGGGTGCTAGAGGGGATTGGGGCTCAGGCAGGGGGCTTTGTGACTGGGGTGTGGTAGGCCTCGAGGCAGCAGCCCAGTCCAACGCTATTGACAAGTGACATTATGTAACGACCCCGTTTTCAGGAATCTTGTATAGTGATGGTACCTTTGAATGAACAGGTGAACCCTGTAGGTTACGCCCTTTTGGTGCCCCCGGGCTTTCTGCTGCGGAAAAAAGGAGATGTGTGAGAATCTGGAAGTGCGCGCCTGGGAGGTAAGAGAAGCCTGCAATCTCCCGCCACTTCTTACAGTACCGCCCCCTTCAGGAGTACCCTCCAGGGGCCCCCAAAACTTATCTGGAAGCTTTTTGTGAAAGGCCCGGATCAAACGAGGAGCATGAGTGTTTGTAGTTCTCACTCAGGATCTCTCTTCAGGTCCAAAAGCCCTCCAGTGGACCAAATATTGGATCTTGCCTCTCAACTTCCTAGAAACCAGAATCTCCTGCACCTCAAACTCTTGGTGATCATAAAGCATGATAGTAGCAGGGGGAGGTAGATCAGTCGAAAAACTGTTTCTAACAAAAGGCTTGAGCAGAGAAACATGAAAGGAATTGGAGATGTTCATGGAGGAAGGAAGTTCTAGACGAAAAGACACAGCATTAATCACCTCCTTAATCTTGAAGGGTTCCACATAGTGAGGTCCAAACTTGGGAGAGGGTAGACGAAGCTTGATGGGCTTAGTAGAATGCCAGACAAAATTTCCAATCTGGTAGGGAGGATTATTACAACAATGTTTGTCAGCCGCAACTTTCTGGACAGACGAAGCCTTTCATAGAGACTGGTGGGCTTGAGACCAAATGGCTTTGAAATCACGAACAAGTGTATCTCTGTCTTGAAAATATCAGGAGGACGAGCCGCAGTGTTATGGCCAAAGACAGCAAAAAAACTGAGAAACTCCTAGAGACTCATGTAAAAGATTATTATGGGCAAACTCAGCCCAAAGAAGGAGTTCAACCTAATTGTCCTGGTTTTGAGAAACATTGCAGGAACTGTTCCAAAATCTGATTGGTCCTCTCCGTCTGACCGTTGCTTTGTGGATGATAGGCCGAGGAAAAATTCAATTTGATGCCCAAATGTTTTGAGAAAGCTCGCCAAAATCTGGAAACAAACTGCACCCTACAGTCAGACACAAAAGACTGAGGTACCCAATGCAAGTGAAAGATCTCCTTAATGAAAATTTGAGAAAAACCAGCAGCGGAAGGAAGTTTCTTCATAGGAACATCTTGGAGAATCTATCCACTACTACCAGAATGGTAGTCATATCAGAAGACCTAGGCAGGTCCACAATAAAGTCCATAGCCACATCTAGCCAGGGTTGAGTGGGAATGGGTAATGGTTGAAGAAGGCCACACGGAACGAGGAGTCTTCTGTTGTGCACAGACTGTGCAGGCTGAGACAAAAAGTTTGAAATCTTTAATGAGTGAAGGCCACCAGCAATACCTTGAAATTAACTCCTGAGTCTTCTTAATGCCAGGATGACCAGAAACCTTAGAAGAATGAGCCCATTCTAGAACTTGGGCCACCCTTGACTGCGGTACAAATACTTTTCCAGAAGGACATTCAGGAGAAGACTCCAAGTTGGACAAATCATACACCGATAGAGAAGTAGGAGCCACAACCAAGTCAGGAGAAACAATAGGGGTGGGTGGGATTGGATTACCATCCTTCTGCACCATACATCTGGACAAGGCATCTGCTTTTGTATTCTTAGAACCAGGCCTATAGGAGATGAAAAAATTAAACCTAGAGAAAAACAGAGCCTAAGGGGCCTGACGAGGATTGAATCTTCTAGCCGAGGAAATATATTCAAGATTCAGTTAAGATGGTAATAGGCTGTTCAGTTCCCTCAAGCAGATGACGCCATTCCTCCAGTGTGGACTTCCTAATGAACCCTTTGGGGAGATTTTCCTTAACATATTCTTTTATGGCTTGGGTTTCAGGCATGGATAAGGGATATGTTCTTCCCCTAGGAGGAAAAGAACCAGGAATCAGATCGACAGGACAATCGTAAGGACGATGAGGGGGGCAAGGTCTCAGCATTTCTTTTTACAAATACGTCTGCAAAATCCTTGTTGGCATCAGGTAGAAGTGGAGCGGACACTGGAAGTAAAGCTGATGCAGCCACGGGAAAAACAGAAGAGGAAATGCAATTGAAGCGGCAAAACGAACTCCGTAAGTTTCCCAGACAACCAGTCAATGGACAGGTTATGGAGTCGAAGCCATGGAAATCCCAAAATGATAGGAGTCTCAGGACAATCAATGAGCAGGAAGTACATTTCCTCAACATGAAGACTACCCACTCATCCGCAGTAGCGGAAGGAAGTACACCAGGTGAAATTGATCTGCCATCCACAGCCCGGGCAGAAAGAGCAATCTTGAGAGGTATGGAACTCAGGCCACAGGACTTGGTAAAGGAGTTATCGATGAAATTTCCTGCAGCTCCAGAATCTAAGAAGGCTTGACAGGAAAACATACCAGACAGTGTGGAAAGGGAAGCATGGAGGAACATACAAGATTTGAAGGAAACTGGGAGTGCAGAAATCTTGCCTTGGGGAGATTCCCTTCTCACACCTAGGCTGGAGCGTTTCCCTGATTCTGAGGTCTGGTAGGACAGGATCTGGCAGTGTGGAAGAGGAAAGTCGGACCTGACGTAGGGCAAGACCAAGAATTTGCGAGTACGAAGCTTAAGCGAAGCCTTCTCTCTCATACCAGAATCAATCTTGACGATAAACACCACAAAGTCATCAAAAGAGGTTGGCAGATCCCAAGTAACCAGCTCGATCCTCATGAAGCCCCCTCCAGAAAGCTGCAATAAGCGCATCATTACTCCAAGACACTTCTGTATCAGATCCTTGGTTAATTTTCATGAGCCGGTCAGAGGCATTCAGTTTCTGCCCCGCAACTTAAAAAAATTGATGGAAAGTGGAAAGAAACGCCATGGAGTCATGTACCAGGGGATCATCTCTATCCAATAACGGAGAAGCCCAGGCTAGAGCCTTCCCCTTCAGTAGGGCGATAATATAGGACTTCTCTGTCGTAAATTGATCTGCAGCCAAATCAAACTGGATCTTGCATTGCGTCAGGAAACAAGCATCCAAATCACCCCCAAAATGAATAAGAGCAGGAATCTTGGGAACTCTTGCGGGTACAGGCGGTGAAGTGTAAGCCGCGGATCTGGAAATATGAAGAGACTCCAGACGACAGGTAATGTGCTGTAAGGCTTGAGCAAGATGCGCCTGTTGAGCTTCCTAGCTGTCCAATCGCTTCATCAAAAAATCCCTCCTTAGTCAAACAGAGAACTCCTCTGGTGCAGTATAAGCATAAACCAATAGCAACCAATCAAACCTGCAGCTGGCTGGAAAAAAAACGAATGACTGATTAGTTGCTCTGGGTTACTGCAGTTTCATGAAAAAATTCACACATTAGGAATTTTGCTGCAAATCCATGGCTGGCGAATAAATTCGCTCATCACTACTTTTAAGAAGACTTTCTTCTGGCGGTGCTGTTAATTGGATGTTTGTTCGACAAGCAGATAGATGTGGCCATCGTGTGATTAAGTATACTGCCACAAAGGTACTGATAAATATATCCTTGTGTGTATTTCCAAACAGATCCCCAGCAGTCCACTAAATAGTGACTTTCTATGAAATCTTACAGCAGTCCCTCTGGCATTTGCCAGAATCTGCAGATTTGCCAATTCTGACCTGGGTTTTTGGATTAAAATACAGCAGGGAATGAATATACTTGAGGTCCATTTTCTGAACTTTGGAACCATTTTCCAAACACTTTTTTTTAAGTACCAATGGCTGAACAACATGGCGGTGGCTAGCACAGATTTAGTCCTCCAATAAATTGACCAAAAGACTACACTATAGCTCTCATTTTCACGTATTCAGATTTGCTTTTAGCCTAGTACCCTGCTGTGGGTAGAACATCATCTTGCAGGGCATAGTATTACACCTGTCAATTAACAACTAAAGCTCAAAAAAGCTTTTTTATTAGAAATTCAATGAAGATACAGTATCTGTACCACCCAACATTTGTAAATAAAATATTTGGGACATTTTAGGCCATGCTTAATTATGCCCATTTTCTCCATCGATCTGCCTAAAATACAACCAAGTCTTGGTGAGCCCCTTCTCTGAGATGTCAGACTGTATTGCCTAAATTTGTTGGTGCAAAGATTTTTTTTTAGGATTATGTTCTGGATATATTTTACTAACCTCTCTCTTTTCTTAATATATCATATATTAATGTGCGATTGTGTCCCTTTAAAAATGAGTGGAAATGAAAAGTATTTTTAAGCATCTAATTAGAGGGTGGAAAAAAATGTGCATGTATCATAAAGGTGTAAAAAGCAATTTTTAAACAGTTTTACAATATTTTATATCACTTGGATAATCACCCTTAATATGTGTTTTAGCATTTGTATCTCACAAAGTATTGTTGCAATTTTTATTTTACACATTTCACAGCAGGGGTCGCAGGTCTAAACAAATTCGACACTTTAACAAGGTGTCAGTTCTTTAAAAATGCATGTTTTTATGTCTCTTGATAACTAATGCACACCAACTGTTTATTCACTTCCAGAAAGAGTATTAAAATAACATGAGCCTAACATGGACTTAAATCACATTTAATCTTTTTGTCCCTGTTTACACCAACTGCAGTTACAGCAGGGATAAATATAATATAGTTACAAACAGCATAAACATTGGCTATAGCTGAAACTATATTTTGACAAGATCAATGATTATAGGATAAGAAAAGATTGTATACACAAATAGTTCTAGGAAAAAACAGTATTTTTAAATGATATATGCCTACTGTGCCACCAGCTGCTCCTGCAAGGTAGAAGGCTTTATTATATTAATGTTTGGTTAAGGAAATATTGCTGGGAGGGGACCTTTATAAAGCTTTTTTGCTGCAGGCTCCTTCGTAAGAAAGGCCCAAACAGCAATGAGCTGAAAACGAGCAGAGGACGATTAAAGTGCTGAAGTTGTTTTGGAAAACAAAAATCGAGTTTTCTAGAGTTATTATATAATTGATCCTATGTTTAGCTCTAAAACTTCCCATTACTTCTATGGCACTTGGGGCATATTTATCAAGGGTCAAATTTCGAATTGAAAAAGAGCAACCGAAATTTTTTTGGTCGAATAGGTCCATTTTCGATCGAATAGAACCGTATTCAGCCAAATTCGAATCGTTCAAATCGAAGTAATAGCACAATCATTCGAATTCGATTTGAAGTTTTCCCCCAAAAAAACTTTGATTTTTCAAAGTCCACCAATTGACTCCAAATAGGTTCCAGGAGGTCCCCCACAGGCTAAAATAGCAATTCGTCAGGTTTTAGAATGATCAAAGTTGAATTTTTAAATAGACAGTACAGTGCATATTTATCAAGGGTAGAATTTCGAACTGAAAAAACTTTGAATAGGTCTGTATTCAGCTGAATTCTAATAGAAGGAATAGCGCATTCGATCTAATTCGATTCAATGTTTTTCCCCCAAAAAAAACAAATTTTTCAAAGTCCACCAATTGACTCCAAAAAGGTTCTAGGAGGTCCCCCATAGGCTAAAACAGCAATTCCGTGGGTTTAAGATGGCGAATGGTCGAAGTTGAATTTTTAAAGAGACAGTACAGGGCATATTTATCAAGGGTCAAAAAAAAATTTCGGTTGAATAGGTCAGTTTTAGATCGAACAGGTCCATATTTGGCCGAATTCGAATCGAAGGAATACCGCATTTGATCTAATTCGATTAGAAGTTTTTCCCAAATAAAACTTGAATTTTTCAAAGACCACCAATTGACTCCAAATGGGTTCTAGGAGGTCCCCCATAGGCTAAAACAGCAATTTGGCAGGTTTAAGATGGTGAATGGTCAAAGTAGAATTTTTAAAGAGACAGTACGGGGCATATTTATCAAGGGTCGAATTTTGAATTGAAAAAACTTCTAAATTCGAATTCAAAAAGAGCAACCGAAATCAAGTCGAAGTTTTTTTTTTTGGGTCGAATAGGTCAGTTTTCGATTGAATAGATTAGTATTTGGTCGTATTCGAATCGAAGGAATAGTGCATTCGATCTAATTCGATTCAAAGTTTTTCCCAAAAAAAAGATTTTCAAAGTCCACCAATTAACTCCAAATACTTTCTAGGAGGTCCCCCATAGGCTAAAACAGCAATTCGGCAGGTTTTAGATGGCAAATGGTCGAAGTCGAATTTTTAAAGAGACAGTACAGGATTAATTTCAATATTCTAATTTTTTTAATTTTTTGCAAATTCGAATAGAATTTGGACTATTCCCTAGTCGAAGTACACAAAAATAGCTCGAAATTCGAATTTTTTCAATTCGAAAATTCACCTCGACCTTTGATAAATCTGCCTCTACATGATAAATTTCTATATTCGAATTTTTGATTTTTTTTCAGATTCAAATCGAATTTGGACTACTCCGTAGTCGAAGTACACAGAAAATAGCTCGAAATTCGAATTTTTTTCATTTCGAAAATTCACCTCATCCTTTGATAAATCTGTCCCTTGAGCTATTTAGCTTATTATTCAGCAATCTGTTTGCTAAGGTCCAAATTACCCTAGCAACCATGCACTGAGAATGGAACATGAATAGGAGAGGGCCTGAATTGAAAGAGAAGTAATAAAAGCATCAATAAAAGCATTTGTTCTTAGAAGCGTTCAGTGGCCCCCGTTTGAAAGTTGGAAAGAATCAGAAGAAGAAGACAAAGAACTAAGAGCTATAAAAAATACATAATGAAGACCAATTGAAAAGTTGCTTAGAATTGGCCATTTTCTAACATGACTGAACGTTAACTTAAAGGTGAACCACCCCTTTAAGAAAAATATGGGAACAGAGAAAATCATTGTAAAATCTTTTTAAATTATTGTTTTCATTTTGTCTTAAAGGAGAACTAAACTCTAAAAATAACTATGGTTAAAATTGCATATTTTATATACTGAGCTTATTGCGCCAACTTCAGTTTCAGCTTGCCAATAGCAGTAATGATCCAGGACTTCAAACTTGTCACAGGGGGTCACCATCTTGGAAAGTGTCTGCGACACTCACATGCTCATTGGGCTCTGAGCAGCTGTTGAGAAGCTAAGCTTAGGGGTTGTCACTAATTATCAAGCAGAAAATGAGGTTGGTCTGTAATATAAGCTGATGCTACAGGGCTGATTGTAGTTGCACTGGTTTCTGTGCTGCCATGTAGTAATTATCTGTATTAATTACTAATCAGCCTTATATTGTGACATTTCTATTCTATGTGTACTGTATATTGTGAGTGGGTCCCTAAGCTCAGTAAGTGACAGCAGCACAGAGCATGTGCAGTGAATTAGCAGAAAATAAGATGAGGAGCTACTGGGGCATCTTTGGAGACACAAATCTTCTCTGCTAAAGGGCTTTGGTTGCCTTGGGCTGGTACAGAAGCCCAAAACATAATGTACAACATTTCTACTCTACTTCTTTAGTAAAAGTGATACTGACACTAAAAATGTTCTTTTCAAAATATCTACATTAAAAGTTACTGTACCCATCGGTGATGACGATCATTTTTCACTGATAGTTCTGCTTTTGTAACTAATTGTCACTTGAAGTTCCTAAACCTGACTGTTTTGCCAACCTGACTGTCCCTTCTTAACCTGTCATTTAAGAGTTTCTAATGCTAACAGACTCCTGCTGCACAAATATGGCAGCCCCCTCATAGAGGAACAGGCTAGTAAGAAAGGTAATGTAAAAGCATCAGGCAAATATTTTTATGGCAAAATTACAAATAGCATTCAAATACAATGTTATGATAGATAATAAAAAAAGGTTATTTACTGATGTCAGTATCTCTTTAAGCTTTAGCTCCTTTAAAGGAGTCATGAATGTTCAAACCATAGGCTCAATCAGAATAAAAAGGCACAAACAGGTAAAAAAAAAATCTATATATATATATATATATATATATATACCTCTTTATACTATGTTATAGCCTGAAAACCTTATTAGCAGCACTAAACCATTGTACTTGTATTCCCTGCCTTCCTACATTTCCCTGGAGAACCAGCCGCAGGTGCAATTATTATAAAAGGAGGTGCAGGTTACCTTGAAGGTGCGCAGCCCAACTACCCTCCAGTCTTGGCATTGTCTTAAAGCAAAAGATTATCAGCTTCTCTTTGGAGCTCCTCTTGTGGACCTGGTTTGGGTTTGAAAGTTTTGGACAGTAGAAAAAGTAGCATTTCAGGCTAACAGGGTCATTTCTCTGAACCCACAGTTCCACCGATTCACTAACTTTTTTTGCCTTTTTTTGCTCAGTCTTGATAAGAAGACCCTGTCAGAACATTACAAGTTATTAATATCTAATATTAATCTGCTATATTATTTGAATTGTTTTTGTTCTGTCTGACTATTGATGTAGTCCAATAGCATGTGTATCCTGGGGTGCAGGAAGGAAATACATATTTTATGTATATATATATATATATATATATAAAATATACAGTATGTATATATAAATATATTGATAAAGGTCCAAGCAGGGGACAGAAACGTTGACCTGTTTTCTTTTAAAGTATGAACAAATAAAGATTACAAGTCCAAGGGTTGCCAGCACTCTCGATAAAGTTACTTAAATTTGCCTGGGTGCAGTGCCAATAAATTATCCATAACTACTACAATAAGGTCCACACTCTCAGGACTTATAAAAACCATAATATTTATTATAAATGACTAACGTTTTGGCTTTGAGAAAGGCTAGGGACCTAGCCGAAACGTTAGTCATTTATAATAAATATTATGATTTTTATAAGTCCTGAGAGTGCGGACCTTATTGTAGTAGTTATATTTATATGGCCTGGTTGTGGACCTTTCTTCAGTATCCCAGGCCCAGTTTTGATATAAGTTATGTTTTAACTATATCACTAATTACATTTTTTGAGAGTTTTGCTCAGTCTCTGCCCACAATTGGAGCTTATTTTAAAGTTTTAATGCATACAGAAAAATATAGTTGTATACAGTTGCAATTATGGCAGGTTTTGCTAATAAAGTATCTGGCCTATTTGGAACAGTCATAAGATGCAATTTACCTTATTTTATAGATTGTCTTATTACATTTTATGCCCTTAACGAGATACAGTACATGGCTGAAACTGCAGGAAATGTTTTTGCCAGTATAATAAAAAAGTGAACAACCAATTCCATATCGTTTTTGTTCTGACATGTTTTGACAGATTTTGACTTTTTTAGCACGCCCTTAAAAAAGAATAATTTGGCATTAGCGTGCACTATTCCTTTAAGCAGAAATAATTACACATTAGAGGTTTCCATTAGGTACTCTAATTACAATATGAGGAGAAGTGCAGTAGCAGAAAGTTACTTTCTCCATTTGAGAAACTATTTGTGGGTTTCCATATTCATTTGGTTGTACTGAAAGGTCTCTAAAAGGTTCTGGTCAATTTAGCATTTAAAAAAGGCAAGACAATATGTAGCTACTACAATTTGCAAACCTTTTTATAAAAGTAAGATTTATGAACTGTTCTGTTGAATCATAGCTATTATAAGTTTGAAAGATTTGGCCTAGTTAGACTTTATTTTTGTAGTAATATGCAGAACAATTAAATCTGACATTAATTGGCATCAATAAACTCCCACATCACTACAATAAGAACTGACCAGTGGCATAACTATAGAGAAAGCAGATTTGATGGGGGGGGGGCATGGGGATGGGGGGCAGAAAACAAAATGCAGTTTGGAAACCGAGTTTAGCAAAAAAAAAAAAAGTGCCTATATCATTAAATATGTGGCTGTCAGACAGAAACTGCAGTGTCAGAAGATATAATTGATGTGCAGCGTTTATAGACATCTCTCTGCTTCTGAAACTGTTCAGTTAGAGAATGTGAAATAATAGGCCTGCGCCGTGTGGGTTAATATTCCTTCATCTATATCTAGCAATAGACTCAATAAATCCATACAGATGTTTAAGGTGGTTAAGAAGTTGAAGTCACCCTAAATGAAATATTTACCTTTACTTTTAATGATAGATTTGGATAGGAGGAATTCAAGGTTGACTAAAAGGAATGGAATGAAAACTGTGCAAGCTCTACATCTCCCCCGTGTGTTGAATATGTGTAAGCATTTACACTGAGTGGCATCACGATCATTTTGTATAGCAGCAGTAAAATGTTGTGAAGTGGTTAGCAATGTCACACACATTTCAACCAGAGCTTGATCTGAAATCAGACCTAGGAAATATTACGACATTCGAATGGCCCCACAAATAACGGAAACTTTGGATTGATTTGCATAGTGGCTAAAGTATGTCAATAGTATAGACCTAACAGCCACTGCAAACAATGTATAATTGAAACATTTATAATTTATGCAGGAAAAAAAATATTTTTACATACTTAAACTTGATCCCATCTGCAACAGTCTTTAAAACAGAAGGGACATCATCATAAAACCAGAAATCATGTAATTCAAAAATGGGGGGAAAAGCAGATTGGGTGGTAGAGATGCCTATTTACAGCCCCCTGACCTGCACTGCAATTCCAGCATCTGAATTGTCTATTATGGATATTTACTCAAATGGCAAATGTAGTAACACTTTTCTCACAGAGACAACACCCCAAGTACAGAGATGAGGTTCAGCAGCTGGCAGTCTGGTGCAGTGAGAACAACCTGTCATTAAATGTGGATAAAAAGAAAGAGATGATCGTCGACTTCAGGAGAACTTGCCCTGCTCACACACCACTCAACATCAACGGCTCCACGGTAGACACAGTAAAGAACACCAAATTCCTGGGAGTCCACATCTCTGATGACCTCACCTGGATCACTAACACTGCCTCCATCACCAAAAAGGCTCAGCAGCGTATTCACTTCCTAAGACGACTGAAACGGGCCAGCCTTCCGCCTCCCACCCTCACAGTGTTCTACAGGGGCACCATAGAGAGCGTCCTGACGAGCTGCATCTCCATCTGGTACAGTAGTGCCAGCTCTGCTGACCGGAAAAGTCTAGAGCGGACTGTCAGAGCAGCTGGCAACATCATTGGAGCGGCTCTTCCATCTTCCACAAGCGCTGTGCAAGAAAGGCCTCCTGCATTGCATGGACTCCACACACCCCTCACACGGACTGTTCATGCTGCTCCCATCCAGCAGACGATTTTGCAGCATTAAAACCCCGAACAACCAGGCTGCATGAAAGCTTTTTTCCACAAGTGATCACTGCGATCCTCAACTCACTGCCTGTCCTCCCACTACATTCCAGACACACCTGAACTGTGAACTTAACTTTGTGAACTGTTAATTTATTTGCACAATTCTAAAGGCTTACACATGTATATATCCAATTTCTGCCAATATATTGCACATTTCAAATGTTTACATATTTATTGTGTATTCTAAGTGCCTTTTTGTGATATGTACTAGCTGGAGCCATGTCGCTTCGTCTCACTGTGTATTCATATAAGGGATGTACCGAATCCAGGATTCGGTTCGGGATTCGGCCTTTTTCAGCAGGATTCGGATTCAGCCGAATCCTTCTGCCTGGCCGAACTGAATCCGAATCTTAATTTGCATATGCAAATTAGGGGTGGGGAGGGAAATCTGGTGACTTTTTGTCACAAAGCAAGGAAGTAAAAAATGTTTTCCCTTTCCCACCACTAATTTGCATATGCAAATTAGGATTCAGATTCGGTTCGGTATTCAGCCGAATCTTTCACAAAGGAATCCAAAATAGTGGATTCGTGCATCCCTAATTCGTATACTGCTGAGATGACAATAACGTTTACTTTGACTTTGACTTTGAAGTAACAGGTATATGACAGTTTTTTTTTTGGGTGTTCGCAGAATAGGATGCTTTTTATTCCATACAGTAAAATGCAAACTAACAGAGTTAATTTTTCGAAAATAAGGACCAGTCACCTGAAATTTTAGGAAACTTGCTCTTTCAAAGGGCCTGAGCCTCTATTAGATTAATTACAATCAGAAAAGTAAAATATTTCCATTTCAGTCTTTAAGCGGATTTTCTCTGTTATTTGAAAGCTCATAATTCCCACTTTGTGGACAGAGAGCTCACTCACAGCCCCTTTCCTTATCTGTCTCAGAATTTTTTCTGAGAGCTATATCTTCCATTTAGAGTCTTTTGAGTTACCATGTCACACTACCTTCAACATGGCCAATAACCACATTTTTTGCAGGCACCCAATCCAATGCTGTGTTTTCATACTGGTAGGCTATAGCCTATGCAAGTCCGACACCTCCCCCTCCAAATTCAGCATTTTAATCAGAATAAGAGGGCTTTAAATTAACTGAGAGACATTTTGTTTATGCTAAATATAAAACAGCACATAAAAAAGTTGTTTTATTTTTAAACTTTTTTTATGGCATATTAGTTGTCTGTGCCTGGCGGTGTAATATCATTATGTATTTTGAGTAAATTATTGAAAACTACAAATTGTCATCAAAATATACCAGATGTACAGAAGCAGATCTTGAAGAGGTCAATAAAGACTGCAGCTACAAAAAATTTGATAAAAATTAAAATATATAGATGCCTATAAAATAATATATATGCCGTTGCACTACTGTAGTGAGAATTGCTATTCAGATATAGTGTTACAGTGGCCTGACAAAAGACTGTAAACTAAAAATATACAGTATAAAAAGGTGATCAGCATATGGTAGGATCTGGTACCCTATGAATAAAGTACTGATCATAATGAAAATGCCCATAGATATTCAAGCTCCCGCATTGCAATGTGCCATTAGGATGTACTGTATATGTTTCATAGTGCTACAAAAAATGCTTAAAAAGGGATCATATTTTGTGACAGTTGTCCATTGTGCTGTGAAAGTGAATCTTTGACAGAACAGCCTAAAATCCTCTCTGCTATTGACTAACAAAGTTATTATTACCTTCAGTTGTCTGGAGCGATTGTCCAAGGGCAGTGAGAAGAGAGACAAGCTGACAGTCTGCCTCCAATCTCTCACTTTTACAAAATGAATCTGTCTTTCGTCTGGCTCAATGAATTCATTGGCTCTGGCTTCGAAAATCTGCCTGATGCTGGAGAAAAGGGGAAAGAAAGAATCACCGTACATGACCAGAGGCAAAGTCAGACAACTGGGACCAATATATGAGAAAGGAAACAATTATATTGGATTTGTGACTTTCAGCTGAAATTGAACCCCAACTCCCCAATATTCTCGTAGCCAAAGCCCAAAGCCTTTCAGTGCAATAAGATAGAGAGGGCACAGGTTTGACATCATTTACATGCTGAAGACTGAAACACAATACAGCTATATTTACAGTGCTGGGCATAAAAGCAGGCACAGATTGGAGTCCATATAAAGACCATACAGAAAGCATAATAGAGTCCTGTACTTTTCACCTGCCTTTGACCACCCACTAAACCCAGCTTTTACTTTGTGCTCTGCACCTGCTGAAATTTATTTTGTGTCTACTCTGCAGAGCATAAGCGGAACTTGTGAAAGGGTATGCCAAACCAAGGCTGCATGATACCCATGTGCCATTTACCTGGTTACCGCTCCTTTATATCGGAACACCACACATTAATAAAAAAGTAAATTCCCAGGTTTATTTAAATATTCACAAGATATTTTCAGGGTGATCAGTTATCAGTACTTATCAGACATTAGTATGAAATCCACTATACAAAGTGATTGTGTGACAGCATTTCTCTTAAAATTAGTAAAAAAAATACAAAATGTTGGGGTATATGCAGAAATTTATTTTTTTTAAGATATACACATTATATTACGGTATACAAAGTAATATTGGGATTGTTTAATTACGGATTGTGATTTGTGAATGGTATGTTTTCCTGGCATAGAAATTAGTGTGGGCAAACTGAGCATGATGGGGGATGGAGTACCATTGATGGAAAGTAAAAGGTTAAGGGATTAGGGTATGTAAAGCTGTCCAGAACCCCCAGAGAGCTTCAGAAAGCACAAAATGCAAAATGCATAGATGTTTGCTCTGCCCGAGTCTCGCTGGAAGATTAGGCTAAATGTGGTGACACAGGACATTAAGTTTACGTGGTATTACATCAAACTACGCACAGGAGGGAATACAGAAGCAGAGAGCCCTCATTTTAGACTGCAAGGTTTTTTTTATATAGGTAAACGTTTTAATTTATAGGGGGAGGTTCTTAGTAGTAATTGCTTTATAAGGGGAACTCTGAGTAAGTGTTAAATGGATACGCCGCTTGGAAACGTTGGAACCCCATGGCCTTAATCGAGAATATGACTTGCATCCCATATACCGATAGATTTGTATGGTTGTTTTTCATTTTTCTATGATCGGATATTTTTATAAAAATTGGTCATTTTTATAAAAATTTTTCATTTTTATTGTTTTACAGATAATATATTATGAAATCTGAAAGTGTGCCCAGATGAATATACTCATCATGAAATACGTAATTATGTCTTCATGTAGCTAACAAGAAATAAATGTACAATCTTTGGACAGAGAAGAATGTATCTGACAATGTTGCCTTTATATTGCTACTAATTGATTCTTGTTAGCCGCCCATAGATGGAGCTCTGTAACCAAGTATAAATTTGTGTAACCATAAGTAGTTCAGAAACTTGAAAAAAGGCCATGCAGGCCTGAAACGTCGTGTTTGTTCGAGATTGAGCCAGGAATCCAATAAAGGCTTTTATTATTCAACAAGATTATGGTGCTATGATTTTGCTATCGAACTCTGAGTAAGTGGCCCAATATAGATTTAAAAAGTGTTTTATGCCACTAAGTTCTATCTGCAGGAAATACACATTATAAACACTGTGATTGTGCACCTGTTTTTATTTTTTTCTAATTTTAAGAGAAATGCTTTCACATAAACTGCTTGTATAGTGGATTTCATAGTAATGTCTGATCACCCTGAAAATATATTGTGAATATTTAAATCAACCTGGGAATTGGTTTTTTAATTAATGTGTGGTGTTCTGATATAAAGGTGCGCTAACCAGGTAAATGGCACATTCTATTGTTTGAGTTTGTATATAGTATTAGCATCACTGGAGAGAGACAGTTAATAACATATTGAGTAATTGTATATATAAGTTTAGCACGAATTGGGTAAAACTTGATTCTGCATGACACCCATACTTAGGTTTGCCAGTGGTCTGGTTTTAAACTAAACTGCAGGGTTTTTTCAAAGAGTTGTCTAATTCAAAACATGTTGTAAAATCGGACAAAAACCCATCCGATTGAAACGCATGTGATGTCATAGCCCTGTCCCCAATGCCAGTGGCATAACTATTTGGGGTGCTATTTTACCTGGGCCTGCACTCTTGGGAAAAGAAGAGTCACCTCGCACACCCTGGCCTTCAGCAGCTCTGCCAGGTGCTCAAATACCAGGAGGGATCGGCACCCTCCTCAACCAGTAATAAGGAAAAAAGGCAATGGCACACTGGACACGATCAAGCAGGGAAAACCCTTGCAAAGATTTATTTGCACACGTGTGCAAATAAATCTTTGCAAGGGTTTTCCCTGCTTGATCGTGTCCAGTGTGCCATTGCCTTTTTTCCTGCACTCTTGGGGCCAGCCAGAGTTGTATCATAGACAGGAAGGCAGGAGAGATTTTTCTGTGCACATCCTGCATTTAGGCCCATCCCCTAATGTCATTGACTCACACCCAACATTGTTTCCTAACGTCATCCTTCTGCTCATTTTACCTGATTTTTGTCCCTAGCAAACCTGGCAAGCATTCTCATACTAACATGGAAGAAATTTGAAGACCGTTTACATAGGCTGTGCATAATAAGGCAAACATTCTGGGTTTACGTGTTGCATTGTGGGTAAACAAAATACAAATTGTGCCGATAGTTGAACTTATTTGCCTGCTGTTAAATGTGGCTCTATTTCTTTTATACATTCCCCCACAAGATAAGGCAGAAATCCTCTCTGCCTATGATTAAGTGCCAGGGGATATGAAACACGTAAGGTGGAATACCATGTGGTCTGTATGCCTATCTTTTTAACATGATTTTTGAATAAAGACTATTTTTTTGGATAACTTTTTTGGTTTTGGGATAATTTTTTTGGTTTTGGATGTTTATACCCTTTTGAACTGGGGGCTTTATCCCAAAAATCAAGGGCCCTTTTTGACAGGCCCTGTAGAGATTAGCATCCCATTATATATATTTTCTACAAAAATCCTCTCTGCCTTAGTCTTACCCACCTAACTGCAACTTGTGTGATGTCATAGCCCTGCCCCCAGTGCCAGTGGACTACCTGGGGTGCAAAGGGTGCTATCGCACCCAGGCCCACACCCTACTGGACCCACATAATAGACAGCATGGCAGGGGGATTTTTCTGAGTGTGTCAGGTTTTCTGTGTGTGTGTCCCTGGCAGAGGTGGCAGCCTTCCCATACTAAAGAAATTGAAGACATTTGTGCACAGTTTACTAAGGCTGTGCACAATATTTTATTTTCCTGCTGTTAAATGAGGCCCTATTTCCCTCACAAGGTTAGGCAAAATAAAAATCTCTCTGCCAGACCATTATTTAGCATCCCTCATGCAAACACAGGTACTAAATCATTCATATATCAATTATTTCTGAATTTGGAGCCCCCCTCCATTTGTTGGTTCAGACTCCCTGTATGTGGTACAGAATGAACGATCAGTTGCTGGACCAAAGAAGGATTAAGGACGTATTACTGCAGCAATGCCTGAAATCATTTTGAGAACCCTGTCCCAGCATCTTATTTAGAGGATAATTAGAAATATGATTGGACGCCTCAAAAGCAATCTACTGAAAATATCTGTAAATTGAGCCAAATATCTTACCAGAAATCAATTTGCAAACTAAAAAATGGATTTTCGTTTTACAGAGCACCATTTGTTTTCATCTGCTGTGCTTGCTTCGATCTGCTCCGCTATGCTTATTGCTGTACAAATCTTTTAGATTCTGCTTTCTACATAGAGAAATATAGAGTCCTGCAACATATCAGTGGTTTAGAGACATCTCCTTCCTAATCGTATCCTAGTCAGTGAGTAATTAATAGTAGTGATACAGAATATACTACTGTTTATACTGATGTACAAATGTAATATACTGGTTGTGGTACACGTTAAATACGTTATTCTATTGTACACTAAAAGTGCAAAAAAATGGTAAAATGTTTTTGAAAAAAATGTTCTTAAATCGGTTTAGTAAATGTTTAATTGCTTTGCAATATGTTTAAGGAAAAATGGAAATTGGCTAAGCTTCTTATGAGAGGACTATTCTCATTAACCGCCACTAGGAGTCTCTGTGTGTAAGCCTATAAATTTGTAGTCTCTTTTGTATATCATCACTGAGGAAGGGCCATGCGGTCCCGAAACGTTTTTGATCTTTTGAATTGTGTCAAGAGCACTATGGAATAAAACTTGGGATCAACCCGTTTGCTGCAAACAAAGGTATTGGCTTTCTCATTGTTATTGGTACCACCCAACTGTCCCATTTTTGGAACTGCTCAGTCCCGGTTTCTTACTGAAATGTCCCGAGTTTCTATTTGATCCCCTGCACAGACCCCATAGTCACAGGGGGGCCAGGACTGTGGGGCACACTTCCTCTTTTGCTAATAAGAAAACCCCCTCCTCCCCAGCCGCTCTCTTACCGACGAGGAAGGGGACACTAGTCGTGCAGAAAATGGGCGGGAGGATGGGGATAGAAGTGTGCTTGGCCCCTCTGAAAGTTTTTTTGCAGGGGGCTGGTGCACTACTGTTACACCACTGATTTCCACAATGACCATTTTCCACTGTAACACTCAGGTCCTTATTTATCAAAATCCGAATTTTTCTGAGTATTTAAAATGAAAAAGTCCGACCAAACTAGAATCCACGATTGGACATTTTTTGTTATTTTAAAAGCTAAATTTTTCGGATCGGGTAAAAACTCAATAAACTTTGACAAAAATCCAAATCGTACGATTTTCTCAGATTGTTTTGCAGAACCGCTCGATTTCTTTTGGGCTTTCTTTTGGATTTTTGCCTGAAAATCCCAAAATAGTTTTCCATCCTCGGGATATAATAAATCTTGAAAAATTCAAGTTTTTTCCCACTAAAAATTTGGATTTTATAGTTTATAAAAATTGAATTTTCTAAGTTTTTTTTGGATTCAGAATTTAATAAATAACCCCCTCAGTGTTGGACTGGCCCATCAGGATACCAGGAAAACTCCCGGTGGGCTCAGGTGTCAGTGGGCCCTCATGCTGCTAAACATTTGGCCTATTTCATGGTCATTCCCTATTTCTATGAGAACAAAGTGGATAAATAGATGGAATAATAGATTATAGTATTTAAAGAAAAATGACTAAGAAAATAGAGGTTGAGTGAGGAGAGAAAGAATAATATACTGAGGGTGGGCCCCAGGTGTCCTAGTTAGGGTTGCCACCTGGCCGGTATTTTTCCAGCCTGGTCTGTAAAAATGATGGTTGATCCCAATGTTATTAATAAGGAAAAAAGAAATATATATAGGACGGACGGTATTTTTTTCCAGAAAAGGTGGCAACCCTAGTCCTAGTCCGACACTGGTAACGCCTCAGACTACAAATAACTGCTGAAACTCAAAATCAGCAGCACTCACTCAAACAACTCACAAAAAAAATCCTGCCAGCAGATGGAGCCAGTGTACTACAATGAAAAGACTGTGGAACCTTTGATCCAGCTTATAGTTTCCTGTCGGAAGCCTGTGCCGGTGCACACTGTAGAGTTGTCATGTGACTATCGGTGTAGCTGTTTTCCCTTGTTGTGTTTATGTTGCTGTTAGTTCTTTGTGCTAAACTTGCTGGAGAAACGACTGAGTGAAAATGCTGCTGGTACTAAGCGAAGAGCACAAGGAACATCTGCAGATCTTAACTCAGGTGGGCGGTGCCGGTAAGTCATGTGACTGCATTCAATCAGCTGAGCTGCACCCAGTCTCTACTTGATTTCTCTGGAGCGGCCAGTCGAGTTCATTTTGCACAAACAGGTCAAGGGAAAATCAATTCATACTCACCGAGATTTTCTTTTCCTGGACTGAAGCATTACAGTAGGCACATGTTTCCCTTTTGTGCCCACTGCCATGTGAAGTACAGGGAATACCTTCAGATACCAGTGCTTTCTATTAAGTGTGGGTGCAGCATGCATTGATTCTGTGTTGTAGGATTCTGTAGCCCTGCAACATCCTGAGACAGTTCCCTAGGCAGCCAGATACGTGCCTGTGACATTGAATTGCCCTGATTTGAATTTGTTTAGTTATTGTAGGGGACCAATAATCCCAGAATCAGCTCAGAATGTCCTGGTTTTGTTTCCTATGCCCTCCCTGTAGGGGGAGTTTTCCCTAACCTGCCCCAAATCCTGCCCTAGTTTATTTAAGAGAAGGCAGTGCAGTACAGAACTGTCAGCTCCCCTGATTTTTTCGGGAGTTACCAGATTTTCCACTCTGTCCCCCGTCTGCTGAATTTCCCCCGAGTTTTGATGATTTATGATTATGTCTAACGCTTTGCAGGCAAAAATCGGGTTTGCGCATGCACAGAACATTTCAGTGACGTCATCGGAGCGAAGTGCTGCACATGCGCGTGAGGTAACTTCCAGTGGCGTCACAAACCATGACTTTTTACAGCTGCGAGTGCCGCGAATCCCTGACAAATCCATTAAAAAAGTTGACAGCTCGGCTGATTGTTCATTTTCAATACAAACATGTTAGAGCTAAATTGATAGAAACAATTCAGGGTAGAAAAATATCATTCTACCTGTATCTGTGATTCAGCACTAACAGTGGCCGGTGTTTGGGTGACTTCAAAGGCGCCCAATCAGAATTTTCTGTCCAGCTTCAGCTTGTCTCCCTTGCACACACTGAATATCATACTAAACCTTGTTTCGTACGATATTATCATATCAGTGCATCTATAGCCATATTGCCAGATGTAGAGGATCTCTTCTTGATTGTCCTACTACCAGATACATTGCCTTAGCCCGGATGCAGGCAGATGGAAGACTTTTTCACTGAAATCCACTGCATCTGCCTGCACCCAAGCCATGGCAATATATCTGGGCACATCAAGCAGCGGAAGAGCTGTTTCTCCGCCTGCATTTCTCCACTGGCTGAGACCCTCTACATCTGGCACTAGCCTATTAAGTCTGTTTTGCAAGTATTTTGCAAGCTTAGTGCACCCCCTATTTGTGTAAAGAGTGAGGCTGTTGTTAGCCCAGAGAGGCTTCCCTGGAGGGATATATTTTACTATGTTGTCTCTCTACTGGCAAAGTGTGTGCATCATACTCTGCCCCACCTCCATTTTGAACTTATTAACTATTGGGGGTTGTAATGTAACATACTGTGCACATTGCTACAGGCTGGATATTTTGTGTAGTGAAGAGCAAGTAAAGTACCCACTTACACAAAACTGGTTACCCAGATTAGCAATTGTTGAAGCTTTTGTATTTTTTTTTTAAACTAGTGCATGGCAGCCAATTGGATTTATACACCTGCTGTTGCAATACACTGGCTTAATACACTGTAGAAATAACAGAGGGGTCTGAACCCCATCACATATATCATATTAGGCCATGGGCACACAAGCTGAAGGGCTCTGCTGCTCTCAGCATGTTTATTTCTGAGGACTGCTCTGTGTCCCTGCTCTTATGATTTGACTCTGATCCACATACACAGTGGAGCAGAAGCATAGTCAGCCCAACTACATGGAAAGAGGAATCTCTGGGCTGACCTCCATTCCACGTTTGCACATGCAGGTGGATCAGATTCAAATCAATGGAGCAGGGAAATACGTAGGCTCAGGGCCTTTCAGCCCATGTGCCCACAGCCACATCCTTATACATGACAAAAATTGCAGCTGCAATGAGAAGGGGAAACTCTGGGAATCTTTCTAGCACTAGAGTTTTTGATGGATAAGTTCCTTGCTTAAAGTAGACCTGTCACCCGGACATAAAAAGCTGTATAATAAAAGTCCTTTCCAAATTACACATGAAACCCATTCTGCATTTCCTACATGTTGCTGTACTCCCCACATTCCCCTTCCCTGTTCACAGTCTATAATTGTGTAGCCAATGCAAAGCCATGGGCATCAGGTCCCCCATTCTGGTGCATAAACAAGATTTTGAGGTGTTATAATGCAGTGTCCACAAAATGGCTGCTGCCTGCTTGCTGTGGTGGTGAATTCCAAGGCTGACTGCAACCAAGATTTAAATAATTTATATAGTGTAAGTAAAGTTTATTTTGCTTAACAAACCCAATAGATAAGAATTTGGAATTATTTCTTAGGGTGACAGGTCCCCTTTAACCTACATTCATTTATGAGCTGTCAGGGGAAAGTTGGAATGGGACAGGGGTATTGAGACTACAATTATTGGCTTGAGAATAAGGCACAACAGATTTCAGATATTGGCAGCAGGTGGCAGTGTGACTTAAAACAAGCAGAAGCGTGGGTTACAATTCAAATCAATGCATTAAAAAGTGAGCAGGTTATTCGTTCTGTTTTACAGTTAAAATAATTTGATCCACTATTTATTCTTCTACCGTAAAATATAAGGATATGCAAAATCAGTGAGGAGTTCCACTTCCATATCATGGTACATAGCAACAGTGTAAGGGTAATAGCAATGGTAGTTATATCGGCTCTAACGGGGCCTTACACATTTTGCCCATCAATCACCTATGAGTGGTTTTGTACAACTTGTAGAAAAGTTTGGTGCGCTACCAATCTCAATTCAGGCAACTTTCCCACAGCCAGCAAATTACTCATCTGACCCTATTTGTAATTATTTCTATGAAACCTGTCTGTTGGTCAGTATGGCAAACATTTGCTCAAGAAGACAGAACAGAAAGGAAAAGCTTGTGTCAAGTCTTTTGTGTTGTGCGTGTATCAGATCTGGAGTTGGGAGCAGTTCCCAGGGAAGGCTACGGCCATAAAGCAGTGGGGTTGCTTGTACTTGCCATATAAGATGTACTATGCCCCTTAATTAAACTAAGGCATGTGTTTAGTTTCTCTTCTCACTGCAGGAGGGCTGGGGGCTTCAGGAAATGTTCCCTACCATGTAACTGAAATATTGGCCCAGTTCATTTACCACAAAAGTCCAGATGAAAATGTCATTATTCCACAATACAATACCAAAGCACCTACTGTATTTGAGTAATCTTAGTCAGGCCATTTAGTGGCTGCTTTATTACATATAGAACTAGGGAGTCCTGAAGGATCTTGAATCAAATGTGGGTAGAATAAGTGCTGCATGTGATTATGTATTTATAACAATAGTATATAGGTTATTTCCTATACAGTTAATGGACCTGATATCCAAAATGCTTGAGAGCTGAGATTTTCCAGATAAGGGGTCCTTCACTAATTTGGATCACTGTACCTTAAAACTACTAGAAAATCCTTTAAACATTAAATAAACCCAATAGGATTGTTTTTTGTTTTGACACCAATATTGATAGATTATCTGTGAGGGCACCTGGTATAGCACAGCGGGGACGCCCACTGACTTCTTTTTTTCAAGCAAGCCGACTCTTCTTTTACACCGTGCTCGCCGCTTCAGGGTTTTTGTTGCTCATCTGCATCTGATGTCATCGGATTTGGTGCGAAGTTTAAATATTTAAAGGCGCCATGTCCTTTTTCATATTGCCCAAAGTAGGTCTATTTTATTAGTTCCTGTGTGCAATTCCTAGTTTGTCTTACCTGTTTGTGATCTTGCCTGTCCCTGACCATTCCTAGTTTGCTGCCTGTCCTGCTTTTTGCCTGTTTATTGACCCCTCTCTTGGATCCTGTTTCTGTTGATACTCTTAGTTTTGACCCGGCCTGTGACCCCGACTACTCTCTCAACTCCTGATTCTGTACTGCCTGATTGTTACTATTTTGGCCTGTCCCTCAACCACGTTCCTTGTTCCCAGCCCTCCTAGTACACCTTCAGTTCCCTTGCCTGCCCAGAATTCTCCCCTTGGTCCTCTCACTATAAGACCTGGCGGCATCCAAGTAGCAGAGTGTAAAAGCTTCATTTTTACCTTCTGAAGCAGCTCTGTGTGGGGGGGGGGTTGCCAACTCTTTAAATGGCACCTATCACAGCCAAAATCAAACACATATTAACAATCTGACCAGTACAACCTAAACACGTTTAATCAAACTATAGTTTTTTGAAAAAACTGACGGGTTTTAAAAAATCCCTTACTTTGTCAAATTGGTTCTTTCACTGAGGGAGTCCATACAGTGACTATAACAGTGGCCATAACATGATTTTAGTTATGATTGTGCCCTTTAACTGTTCTAAATTGATACATTTAGTCGATACTTTTCTTATCTTTGAGTTTCATTACAGGCAGCTGTTAGAATTGATACAATAGTTACTAATATTCCACAGATGCTGCTGAGAAATGTATAAACTAATTGTAATAAATTGTAACAGTTGCGAATCTGTTCCTGGATCACTGAGTTGCCAGACTGAAACACCAGAGACAGGAACATTAAACTTTAAACTTACATTTTGGGAAAACGGTAAAAAAATAAAAGATGGCAAGCACTTTAATAACACTGACATCAAGTATCCATTTTATTGGCCTTGCCAGTAAAAGGGGCGGTTCACCTTTAAGTTTACTTTAAGTATGTTATAGAATGTGCTATATCTAGCAATTGGTCTTCATTATTTATTATAGTTTTCAAATTATTTGCCTTCTTCTTACTCTTTCCAGCTTTCAAATGGGGGTCACTGACCCTATCTAAAAAAAACAAATACTCTGTAAGGCTATAATTTTATTGTTATTGCTACTTTTTATTACTCATCTTTCTATTCAGGCCTCTCCTATTCATATTCCAGTCTCTCATCAAATCAATGAATGGTACTACGGTAATGGGGACCCTAGCATTCAGATTGCTGAAATTGCAAATTGGAGAGCTGCTGAATAAAAAGCGAAATAACTCAAAAATCACAAATAATTGACTATGAACAGTTAGCGCATTAAAAAAAGGTCTCAATAGTTTCCAGTTTTCACCATTTGGTAATTTGTCGTGTTGATTTCCCTTTTTTTTCAGTTGTTGGTGAATTTGGTCGCATTGCTATAGAATTTTTAAGAAGAGGTTCCAATCCCAAAGTCTATGAAGGAGCTGCAAGTAAGTATATAGACATTTTGGGAAGCATTAATAAAATGTCTGGATTAGACTGCTCCAAATTTGAAAATTAGATTAAAATTTTTTTTTTTTTAAATAAATTGAATATATTTTAGAATTAAATGATGAATCTCAGAGGTTTGTTTAGTGAGTGTGAGGTCTAAATCAACAACCTTTTGCATTATCAATTGTTAACAATAACTTTAGCCTTGAGCTGGATACCTGATACAGGCTAAACATCTATTACTTGTAACATGTTTGATCACTCTGAGTCAACTAAAGGCATTCGATTAGCCTTACAGATGTTTTTTGCGTTAATTATGCTCAATATATTAGATTGCATTTGTTAACTTTGTTTTTAGTTTTCATTCTGCATTGCCTATGTGCAAGGTTAGGGGAACGTTGCTGTCTTTCCTATGCCTGCTTTCTGTTATTACGGATTCCTTTGGATCTAGCCTAACCACATCTCACATTTAATATTATGCCCTAGCCACTAAGCTTGATATCTTCAAAGTGTGAATAACCAGCTTCTTTTGGAGCAGACCTCCCAGCATCCACACAAGAGCCTATAGATACAGTCAAGGTTTACTAATAATTAGAAAGCAACAGATTAAAGAGATTTATTTATATTATTTAGGGATCAGAAGACTTTGGGAATGGAGAGGTTGTTTAATGAATTAAAAAGTAAAATCATATTTTCTATGGAATGGTTAAAAAAAAGTATATGAGACATATGATCATAGATTATTCCCTTAGTATTTCCATGAATGAACTATGATGGCATAATAATATTACATTACTGCACCTTGGTTTTTAGGAAATTTTAGGTGCTTTCAAAATGCCTGATATTGATTGAAAGGGAGGAAATCACCTTTTACCCTCATCAATACTAATAAATTTCTTTAGAAAACGGGTTTAGCTTACAGTAGTGCTTAACAGTTTGTGAACCCTTTAAAAAATTTTTTGTATTTTTATACAAATGAGACCTATAACATCATCTCATTTTTTAAATAAGTCCTAAAAGGAGATGAAGAAAACCTAATTAAACAAATGAAATGAAAAATATTATATTTGGTTATGTATTTATTGAAAAAAAAAAATTTCTGAGTGTGGCAAAAGTAAGCGAATTGTGCTCTTAGTATTTTGTGCTAAACTTTGCGGAAACCCTCAATCAGTCCTGCACATCGACATAGATGAATTTTAGCCCATTCCTCCATACAGAACAGCTTCAGGTTAGTTGATGAGTTTCCTCACATGAACTGCTCGCTTTAGGTCTTTCCACAATATAACAATTGGATTAAGGTAAGGACTTTTACTTGGCCATTCCAGAACATTCACTTTATTCTTCTTTAACCATTCTTTGGTTGAACGACTTGTGCGTTTAGGATCTTTGTATTGCAGCATGACCTATTGTCTCTTGAAATCCAGTACACGGAGAGATGTCTTGACATTTTCCTCTAGAATTCTCTGGTATAGTACAAAAATCATTGTTCAAGCTTTTCAGGCCCAGATGTAGCAAAACAGTCCCAAAACAGAACACTCCTACCATTTCACAGATAAGATAAGGTTCTTACGCTGGAATGCAGTGTTTTTATTTCTCCAAATGTAATGCCCCTCTTTAAAACCAAGCAGTTCTACTTTGGCTTCATCCGTCCACAAAACATTCTTCCAGTATCCTTTTGGTTTGTCCACATGATCTTGCAAACTGTAGGCAGTCAACAATATTTTCAGGGGAGAGTGGTGGCTTCCTCCTGGCTACCCTGCCATAAACACCATTGCTGTTCTCTTGATGGTGGACTCATGAACATCAACATTTGCCAATATATGAGACAGGCCTTCAGTTGCATAGAAGTTACCCTGGATTCATTTCTTACCTCTCGGACTATTAGATGCCTTGCAGTTGGAGTTATCTTTGATGGTCGACCACTTCTGGGTAGGGCAACTACAGTCTTGAATTTCCTCCATTTATAAGCAATCTGTCCTGACTGTTGATTGGTGGAACCCAAACTCTTTAGAGATAGTCTTGTAACCGTTTCCAGCTTTATGGGCATCAACTCAACAACTCTTTTGCTGAGGTCCTCAGACACCTCCTTTGTTTAAGCCATGATACACATACACATGTGTCATGCTTTGCTGGATCCCTGTTCTTTAAATAAAACAGTGTCTCTCACATCCCATTTACTGAAAACACCAGACTGATTTCACCTTCAAATTATATGATAATCCTAAGGATTCACTTACTTTTGCCACACACCGATACTATAATAATTTTTGTTTCATTTGTTTAGGTTAACCAGGGTAACCTTAAGACTTGTTTGAAAATCAGATGATGTTTTAGGTTACATTTGTATAAAAATATTGAACATTTTAAAGGGAAAATTTTAAAGGGTTCACAAACTTTCAATCACCACTGTATGTGGATAGTGTTTTTTGGCCATTTTGTTCCAGCTGGTTGCACCTAGGTTTCCGTTCATTTAGAAGGCTGCATTCCATAAAATCATAGAAGTGGCTTACTATCAGCAGAGAGACAATGAAAGAGGTTTAATGACAGGTAGCACTTATATTCTGAAAGAAACAAAGTATATTGCCATTGATGTTCTCTTGCACCAGCAAAGAAATAATGTCCATTCTGGTTCTTGGAATTCAATTGGTTGTCCCTTCAAGGTAGACTTTGGATGGCAGAAATAATGTCATATACCAGCCGTTATAAAGTTTCTCTTTGCATTTTAAAAGTATTTTAAAGAACATCTGATGAAAGTTGGCTGGTTGATATTGTATCTTCACATTCACAGTAAGTGTGGCACAACAAAAAATGTTTGTTTGTTTTTTAATTCAGGGAACATTAATGCAAAAGTATTTCTAAATTGCCACCAGCAGTGGAAATAGGTAGTTACAGTAAAATCACATATATTTCTTACAGATGTCTGTCTTTAAAAGCTTTTTTTCCTCCATCGTTTGTAAGTGACTCCTGTTACCTGTTCATGATTTCTACTCTATGTCTCCTTACCAGGGAAGCTAGAGGTTAGCAGCACCACAATTCAGCAAGCTGTCGAGGGGCTCACCTATCTACTAAGCGAGAGCTCTAAGCTTATGGTAAGTGATGATAAGATCTGGCGAGTCCAATTCATTTTACCCCAGGCAAACACATTCATATTCTTATCTGCATCCACAGATATCAGAGGTTGATTTTCAGGACTCTGTCCTTGTTTTGGGTTTCCCAGAAGAAATCAATAAAGTTCTCCTTCAGTTGTATTTGGACAACAGGAAGGAGATATGCCAAACTTTGACAGAACTGGAACCAGCTCTGACTCACTATGATAATATGGATTGGCGCTTGGATGTTCAGGTACTGTGCTCTGTACACAATGATATTCTAGATATATGGTAAAACACAGGTTTTTCTTCATATCCTAACAGCTCGCTCAGCAATGTATATAATTTTGATTAAAGTGTGGCATTTAGGGCTAGGCAAAATACAAACAAAACATGGACGTCTCTAGAAGTGCTCTGTAGCATTCCCATAGGACCTCAGATGTGCAGCAGCCAAGTTTTAACTGAGACGCATTACAGGGATGTAGAGGCAGCATTTCAAACTCACATAAGTCATGAGAGGCCTTTGAGCACTTCTGACTGCAACAAAGTACTTGGCGTGGACCTAACATACATTATGAGCCTTCCTACAATGTCATCTCGCCTAGCAACATATTATAGGGCCATGCTGGGCGGCCTAGTCACTTCTGTGGCCTATGTCTAAGGCTCAAAGGGGTTGTTCACCTTTGAGTTAACTTGTTGTATGATGTAGAGAGTGATATTCTAAGACAATTTGCAATTGGTTTTTATTTTTAATTATTTGTGGTTTTTGAGTTATTTCGCTTTTTATTCAGCAGCTCTCTAGTTTGCAATGTCAGCAATCTGGTTGCTAGGGTCTAAATTACCAAAGCAGCCATGCATTGATTTGAATAAGAGACTGGAATATGAATAAGAGAGGGCCTGAATAGAAAGATGAGTAATGAAAAGCATCAATAACAATAAATGTGCAGCCTTACAGAGCATATGTTTTTTAGATGGGGTCAGTGACCCCTATTTGAAAGCTGGAAAGAGTCAGAATAAGAAGGCAAATAATTCAAAAACTTTACAAAATAAATAATGAAGACCAATTGAAGAGTTGCTTGCAACTGACCATATAACATACTAAAAGTTAACCCCTTTAACAAGACTGGAAAATAAATTATAGACTTTAAAGGGCAGATTTATTTTCGAACTTTTTTTTTTAGTCAAAACTCTCAAATTCGATTGTGAATTATCCAAACTCGATTCAAATTTTGATTTGAATTTTGAGATTTATCAAACCTATACCCTGGAAATAATTCAAAAGCCTCCTTAAACCTGCCGAGTTCCGGTATAAGTCAACGGGAGAGGTCCAGTGACAAATTTGAAGTTGCTAATAGCCTTCCTGACATTCGTTTGGAGAAAAAAAACTCGATTTGAGTTTAGTCAAATTGGATTCTAATTCTAATTCGATTCAAGTTTTCCGGTCGGTAATATTCGTTCGAGTTTTAGATATTCGATTGTTTTTTCTTAAATAACCTCCCAATCGAATTTTGAGTATATTCGAATTTTGAGTATATTTGAACTTGTGAGTGTAAATTCATAACACTATTTGAATTTTTATATTTTGTCACAATATTGATTTAAATGGGAAAAAAAGAAAATCAACTTCCCAAAAGGATCTGAATTCAGAGAAATTGTGTGGTTCAGTAGAATAGGAATAATGATAATTTCATAGCTCTGGCTAAACACACGTCTCTCTGTCGAGAATGTATTGCCAGTCATGTCTGCAAGCTACATCTTTCTCTTTCTAAAAATATACTATCACATGTCTCCAATGTGACAGATTCCTGGTGCCTTCCCTTTGTTCCACTGACCAACTGAACCTCGGGCGGCATTAGCCTTGTATAAAGTAACTGGAGCACTCATACACATTGGACGATGACTACACTGGCTTTAAAGGAAAACTAAACCCTAAAAAATGAATATGGCTTGAATGCCATATTTTATATACTAAACCAGTCTAAAGGTCCAGCATCTTTATAGTAATGATCCAAGCCTTCAAATTTGTCACAGGAGTTTCCCATCTTGGATTTTGTTAAGAGTGTCAGTGACAAACACACGTGCTCAGTGTGCTTTGAACGGTTGTTGAGAAGCGCTAAGCTTAAGGATATATCTACTATATATATATATATATATATATATATATATATATATATATATATATATATATATACACACATATATATACACATATATATATTCCAAAAATGAGGTGCACACTGGAAACCTTTTCAAAAACTAAAATATCATATTTTTTTTTAGTTAAAAACAGGTCAACGTTTCAGTCTGTCCCTAAGACCTATACCAAGACCATTGTAACGCTAATCTGGGCTATCCAGACCACGGATAGTTAATGTCCAGCTAATGGTAAAGAGCATGGGTTACATTGGACTTACACATTAGGATCAGGGCCTTCGCTAAGTGGAAGTCTCCCAAATAGGTGTAGTATAACTATAACACCCTATAGGTGTAGTGTAACTATAACACACAGGCTACTGTATAGCAAAAATAGGAAAGATATTGTATGCCAGGAGGTTCTTATGATGAAAACAAATGGATGGTTTATTGTACAAGCAACAATTGACCACAGGTTTACTCACGTATGAGGGTGGTGTAACGAGTCACAGAGGAGGGTAGATAGAGGAGGATGATGCAGCAATCACAGATGTCACTCCCATAAGTCAAATAGTCAAGCGTACATCAATTCCCTCAGGCAGATACACCTTTAAGTGGTCCGGATCCCATCCAGTGGAGTGGTTAGGGAGAAGAAGTCTAGCCTTACACCCCTATCTGCTGTAGTCCCTTCACTAAAGGCATACAAGGAAGCCTTGTGGGAAGCTACTCCCTGCTATTATCCTTGATGGAGCATGCAACTGCTCTTTCTATATAAGCTGTCTATCTTACTCTTCTAGAGAGTATTAAATAAACTACCCTGTGCTTGTTAACCTCATTCACGGGTTTCCTCCTTCCTGTATTTGAGTGGTTGTTCATGGGATATGATGACTTATTAGAAAACGTTTACCAGTTTGGGGATGTAGAAAACTATTACCAGGTGTCATGAATCTACAAGAAGTGCAACCTTAAAACAACCTGGTGTATCATTTCGTAGCCAGGTTTCCTGTCTCATCTGATAACATTTCACTGGGTCACTTTTCACCAGGAGGTACCTTAAATTTGTACCTCTCTGGTAGCAAGTCATGGGTTTCTCAGGAATCACCCTATTCAGACCATCATCGGAGTATAATTCAAGCCGATGATGGTCTGAATAGGGTGATTCCTCCGTTAAATATTTACCTGCAAAAACATCCAGCACAAGCTAGAGTCCTGTATGGGTCCATTTTTTGGAACCCGTACCCGCAACCTGCAATCCGCAACCCAGACGCGCAACCCACATTCTTACCTGCTTGGACCCGCTACCCGACCCAACCCGCAAGTACCTTATCCGCAACCCGGTCCAGAGACCTGCCGACCATCAAGAATCAGGAAGTGCTGTCATTGTAAACCGGAAGTGACATCATCGGAAGTAGACGTGATCAGTAAAAATCCCTATTGAGAAGACCCACGACCCACAGAACCGCTGACCCGCATCTATACCCGCACCCGGAACTTCTACCCACAACCCGCACGGTACTGCCGGTTTTTGCGAGTAACCCGCAGGTACATTTACCCACTGCAGCACAAGCTTTACTTAGTAGTCAAATAAAGGATATCCCAGCAGCAATCATGATAGTAATAATAGCCTAACCTCACAATATTATATATACTGTACATTTTTCACATTTGTCAAACATAGATATTTCTATTAATACATCAAGCTTGAGACCATGCATAGTCTACAATCTTTTATATGTCTAACTTACTTTTACTGAAAAATATTTATCTCTTTAGAAATAACCCTGTTACACCTACAATAATGAGCAACCTAGTGAGTATAGGTACTCATGACTTTTTGATAAGAGAACTTGAAATTTGGAAAACTGTATATATTATACTATTTACTGTGACTATACTAGGTTACAGTTCCACCAATATGGAAAAAGTGATGGCAAAAACAGTCTATATAAATGAGCTACTTATCTAATTCATTATAGGGGCTTTGTTTTGCTGATTTTGAAGAATTTACCTTTTTTACACTTAAGATAAACTCACTTCAAACCATTAGAAGATCTAAAAAGTGATTGTCAGAGGCTCTCTCCTAATTTCTAGGTTTAACCTCTTTCTCCTTTGCCTTTAGCTTGCAAGCAGGAGTCTGAGACATCAGATCAAACCCACCATCACCATGAAACTGCACCTAAAGCAAAACCAAGAGCCGAGCACTCAAGTGTTGCAGACAGACCCGGCAACATTGATGCATCTCATTCAGGAACTTGAACAAGCACTCGCTGAAATGAAGACCAACCACTGTCGGAGAATAGTGCGCAACATTAAATAGCGAAACGGGCGCTTGTTCATCTAAAAAAATTATAGGTGGCTTCATTGCCATCAATTCCTTCAAGACCCAAATTTGTTTTTATCGACGACTTCAACTTTACAAAGTAATTATTTAAGTAATTAAATAATTAACGTTTTATATAGATAAAGAAGAAAATGTCAGTTTCTGTTGTTAAAGGAAAACTATACCCCCCAAACAATGTAGGTCTCTATAAAAAAGATATTGCATAAAACAATTCATATGTAAAATCCTGCTTCATGTAAATAAACCATTTTCATAATAATATACTTTTCTAGTAGTATGTATAATATATTTCATAAGAACACCCTGTACAATCGAAAGGCACCATTTACAAATGTAACATGCACTGATTTGTGTATATACGCATTTTTGTTTGTAGTGATATACTTTTTTTTTTTTTGCTTTAATAAAAATATTTTCTTTTAAGTTTGAAATGGTTAATACGGGGTATCAGATTGTCAACTACTACTGCTATTGGGCTATAAACATGTATGTCCAAACTGTTTCAACAGATATTACCAGAGGCCAGTTGGTTGGATCAGTCTATGAGGGCATGGCCAGTGCAGTCTTTTACCAGCTTAAAAACCACAACCATGTGCTAAATCCAAATACAAGAGTGTAAATCCTACTATCCGTACATTCTTCACACATTTAGATAGTACAATTTCTACATACTTCATAAATACAATGCTAGAATGGGAACAAAGACATTGCTATATTAAATGATCCTGCAAATGTTTTAAAGGGATACTGTCATGGGAAAACATGTTTTTTTCAAAATGAATCAGTTAATAGTGCTGCTCCATCTGAATTCTGCACTGAAATCTATTTCTCAAAAGAGCAAACAGATTTTTTTATATTTAATTTTGAAATCTGACATGGGGCTAGAAATATTGTCAGTTTCCCAGCTGCCCCTAGTCATGTGACTTGTATTCTGATAATCTTCAGTCACTCGTTACTGCTGTACAGCTAGTTGGAGTTATATCACCCTCCCCCCCCCAACAGCCTACAACAGAACAATGGGAAGGTAACCAGATAACAGCTCCCTAACACAAGATAACAGCTGCCTGGTAGATCTAAGAACAGCACTCAATAGTAAAATCCAGGTCCCACTGCGACATATTCTGTTACATTGAGTAGGAGAAACAACAGCCTGCCAGAAAGCAATTCAATCCTAAAGTGCTGGCTCTTTCTGAAAGCACATGACCAGGCAAAATGACCTGAGATGGCGCCTACACACCTATATTACAACTTAAAAATATACACTTGTTGGGTTAGGAATGACATTTTACATGGTAGAGTGACCTATTTGTAATTTAAAAATAAAAACTACACCATAAAAATCATGACAGAATCCCTTTAAAAAAGGTTGGAGTTAGAATTTTTTAGAGAAATGTCTTTTAACCACTAGTGAATTCAGTTCAGCTATGTATTAAATATGCACTAAGCAGCTGTAGGGGGCACACAAGTGCACATGCTAAAGCATCTCCTGGCATGTTGTTTGCTACATTCTATCTGAAGATATTTGGCACAAATGCTATTATCCAATGCACATGGTTCAGTGTCTTACCAACATATTACACAAGCCTTGTTTTGCGGAACACCTTGAAATGTAAACATTATACATTTTATTTTATGATGATATGAGCAAGCAAGATGTTCTTGCCTTCTACCCTTGCAAAGACAAGTGAGCACAACATGTTCTAATCACCGATCACTCATCACTGCTTTCCCTACCAAAGCCTAAGATGGTTTTCCTATGGTGACATTAACAGACTTAATAGAGCATTGCTTTGTGGTGTCAACACTACTGTCCACCCTAGGCAGGCTTTGCTATGGAAAGAAGTGTAGTTCTACTACGCATGCGTCTGCCCCTGGGAAATTTAAAGAAAGAAGAAGAAGAAGGAAGCCAATCGCTCCGTGGTAGTCGCTAGAAGAACACTGGAACCGGTGCAGTTTTCTGCTGATAGGAGCACCACTCCGGGGTTTCAGGTAAGTATATACAATCACTTTGGGGTGCCTAACTCTTGGCACACAATAGTAAATAGGCATTTCCTTCTCCTTTAAGAACCACCTGTCTAATGTCAGTGCTGCCTGGTGCTTTTGTGTAATGAGCCATTTACTAAACCTTCACTGAACTTAGAATTCCAAGCTGGTGGCTTTATACAAATACGAATATCAATACATATTGCTCTGTTACATCTGATTGTGCACAGGCCAATCTGGTACACTCTCCACATGGTCGGGCCGTGGGCCAGACATAGGGGCAGATTCACTAAAGGGCGCAGTGGCTAACGCTAGCGGCTTTTTGCCATCGTTGCCACCACAGGGACATTGCCAACAGGCGCGAGCAAAAAGTCGCCTGGGCGATAGAGTGCAAATGAACACTAGCAACGGTCCCGTTCACTAGCGATTTGCCGCCTGCTGGCGAATGATTGTTACTCAGCAAATTCACAAGTGCGGATTTTACTGGACGTTACCTCTTTCGCCCCCTCAGAACCAGGCGAAATGCTATGTTACCTCTTTCGCCACCTCAGAACCAGGCGAAATGCTAAAAAGAAGCTAGATCTTCCTCAATCTTACGTCACTTATATCATATCCAGTGTGCTGAAAATGCATTAAAGTTCAAAAAACACTAACGACTTTTCCTTTTTTTTTTAAACAGGATTGGCTGCAAAAGTCCTAATTTAGACTTTTTTTGGGTAACCGGTTTTCTCCACACATTTTTATAACATATAGAACATTAATTTTACAGTGGGCTCATGTGTAGGGCATGATATTAACTCTCTTGTCTTTAAAATAAAAAGTGATAACTTCAAGCATTTGTACCAACATTTATAATAAAGATCTCCATACAACTTTAAATCATATGCAAATTGACCTAAGCACAAGATCACTAGCGATTTTTTTGCTAGGCACAAACGAACACTAGCGAAAAGTCACTAGCATTCGGTGCCCAGGGCGCAACTACACATATTAGTGAATAAGCGTAGTGGTAGCGAATTTGCGCCTGCCCAAGTCCAGCTGGCAACAATTTAGCTTTTAGTGAATCTGCCCCATAGAATGTACGAGGGACCGCACACGGTATGGTTCACTTCCTAATCTGCCGATGTACCATACACTGGCCAACATGGTGCTTATGCAGATTACATTTTCAAACCTGCCTGATCCCCCAAACCGACCGTTATCAATAGTAGTTTATCCACAGAAACTTTGTTTCTCAGGATCGTATCTGTCTAATGTGTATCTGTATATTGGCAAAAAAATGTATTTTCCAATTTCAATGCAAAATCAGAAGGAGACCTTCCCAGGGCAGCAGCATAAATGTAAATGAGCCTTTCATATGAAGACTAATTGACTGTGCCCTATGCCCAAGTAATCTAATCTATATCTAGAATCTCTGCCACAAAGCATAGCAGGAATGTTGTTGCTTGCAAGACTGGATATAGAAATAGTAGCTTTAGTAATGGGAAATAAACATTACTATAGAAATGTGATAAAAGATAAATAAGATTTTCACATTTTCACATTTTTATTTCCAAACTCCACTGCTTTACTTGATGCTACATTACATTTTGGTTAAAAAAAAGCTCTGCTACAGAATCCCTTTAAGTACTAGGCAACAATTTTTTCTTTTTCTTTTCCTTCTTCTTTTCTTTTGAAATTCTTTTTATTGAGATTTTCAACAATTTTTTCTAGGGATGCACTATTTTGGATTTGGCCAAATACTGAACGAATCCGGATCCTAATTTGCATATGTAAATTATGGGTGGGAAAGGGAACAAAATTCACTTCCTTATTTTGTGACAAAAAGTCACGCGATTTCCCTCCCGCCTCTAATTTGCATATGCAAATTATGATTCGGTTCGCTGGGATGAAGGATTCGGCCAAATCCTGGCTGAATACCGAACCGAATCCTGGATTCGATGCATCCCTAATTTTTTCTCACAGGACACAACAGACAGAAAGACAATATAATATAGAAAAAGATAATATAGAATCAGGGTTGGCATGCAAGTACTGTAATTCAGTGTCAAATCCATAGGTTCTACAATCTGTGGCAATTACAGGGTTAAATATGTTACATGGGACCTTTATGTTAGTCCAGAATATGATGCTATAAATTAGGACTTTTAGGAGACTCCAGTTTTAATTTTAACAATTTAAATACAACATGGGCAGTGGCACATGGCTGCTTAAGGCACTTTGGTGCCACATTTTTCAGGTTAGTAAAAACCACAACACTTAGGGGCAGATTTATTAAAGGTCGAATTGAAAATTCGAATTTGAATTTTCACATTTTTTTCATGGTCAAAACTGTCAAATTCGACTAGGGAACCATCCAAACTTGATTTGAGTTTTTTAAATGATATAAAATTTCAAGATTGATCATACTCTGGCCCTTTAAGAATTCAAATTCACATAAAACCTGCCGAATTACTGTTTAAGTCAATGGGAGAGGTCCAGGGATCAATTTGGAGATGTGTGCAGCCTTCCTGACATTTGAGTTTTTTTCCGGAGAATAAACTCGATTCGAGTTCTATTGAATTCTAATCGAATTCGATCTGAGTTTTCGGCTCGTTTAAATTATTAAAAATTTTATTTGATCTTAAAGCATCTGAAGTGGACTTGTGTGCCATTGGCCTAAATCATCTTTATTTTGACAGCCGGCCAAAGCCATCTGCAAGGCCCGGACATCAGACTTGTGTAGCAACATTTGCTGACCTTTGTAAAGAAAGACAACAATTGCTGTTGCTGTCAGAGACAGTTGCTAAGAAGGATAGGTAACACTGGATAAAAATACTTCTCACTGGCTTGTGTTGAAACTCAGCTGTTATCATCTCCAGAGCATCAGATTGCGATGAAAAGCCAGTATGCAAAAAGCTCTGGATTACAGGAATTCCAATTCACATAGAAGAAATTATGCTTTAAATGAATTGCTTTTTAAACTGTTATCTGGTTGCTAATGTCACACTTACAAACCAATTTAGCTTCAAGGGATACTGTCATGGGAAAAAATTTTTTTTTCAAAATGAATCAGTTAATAGTGCTGCTCCAGCAGAATTCTGCACTGAAATCCATTTCTCAAAAGAGCAAACAGATTTTTTTATATTCAATTTTGAAATCGGACATGGGACAGGGGCTAGACATATTGTCAATTTCCCAGCTGCCCCAAGTCATGTGACTTGTGCTCTGATAAACTTCAATCACTCTTTACTGCTAATTGGAGTGATATCACCCCCTCCCTTCCCCCCCCCCAGCAGCCAAACAAAAGAACAATGGGAAGGTAACCAGATAACAGCTCCCTAACACAAGATAACAGCTGCCTGGTAGATCTAAGAACAACACTCAATAGTAAAAACCCATGTCCCACTGAGACACATTCAGTTACATTGAGAAGGAAAAACAGCAGCCTGCCAGAAAGCATTTCTCTCCTAAAGTACAGGCACAAGTCACATGGCCAGGGGCAGCTGGGAAATTGACAAAATGTCTAGCCCCATGTCATTAAATATAAAAAAAATCTGTTTGCTCTTTTGAGAAATGGATTTCAGTGCAGAATTCTGCTGGAGCAGCACTATTAACTGATTCATTTTGAAAATAATATTTTTTTCCCATGACAATATCCCTTTCAGGCTGAAGTTGTTGCTGGAATCTGTGACTCAAGTAACCAAAAGGCTGGAGAGAAAGGAAGAAAAGGGAAACAGCTGCATTATTTAGTATATTGTGTCTATGTTAATGGCCATACATTACGGGGCACATTTACTTAGCTCGAGTGAAGAATTAAAAGGAAAAAAACGTAGAATTTCGAAGTTTATTTTGGCTACTTCGATCTTCGACTACGACTTCGACTTTGAACGATTCGAACTAAAAATCGATTGACTATTCGACCATTCGATAGTCAAAGTACTGTCTCTTTAAAAAAAACTTCGACCACCTACTTCGCCACCTAAAACCTACCGAGCACCAATGTTAGCCTATGGGGACCTTTCCTAGCAATTTGTGATCAAAGGAAAATCGTTTGATCGATGGATTGAATAAAAAAAATTTCCTTTGATAGTTCGATATTCGAAGTCGAAGTATTTAACTTCGATGGTCGAATATCGAGGGTTAATTAACCCTCGATATTCGACCCATAGTAAATGTGCCCCTACATGTACATTTTCTTAATACATTATATGTAGACATTTTAATAACTTCATGCAATGATTCTTTTCGCCAATTTTTAATTTTGAGATAGATCCCCCTTTAAATGCTGGTGATGCTAAAGGGGCATCTACCAAGTTCTGTTGGATAAAATGGCCTTTGGTGCCATCGTAAGTGAAGTAAAATTTCCAGTACAAAGTTCTTCTCCCAGCAGACTCTGTACAGTACATTACTTTGTATTCTGTTTTCTGCGTATGCCGCCTCCACGTCATCTTTCAGCTTTTTCTTTTCCTCTGGTCTCTCCTCTTCTGCCATTAAAGCATTAGTCTTCACTTATACATTCTCATTGTTTTGATCCCTGGCCTGGATTTGCAGCAAAATACCAGTTATCCTCTTCTGCTGCCCACCATACACTCCTTGAGATCAGATTCTGTAATTAAAGGGGATGTTCACCTTCCAAACATTTTTTTCAGCATTTGAATATGTTAATTGTTTTCCTGACATTCGAGTTTTTTTTTAGGAGGAAAACTCAATTCGAATTCATTTAGAATTTTCGGGTCGTTCGTATTTGATAGAATATTAGACGTAGGAATGTTAGAACAGCACCACAGGATTTTCTTGTTATTTAAAAAGCCTTTATTAGTGCTTTGGGGCATCACAGCAACATTGAAGGCCATGGGGCCTATAATCAAGATAGAATATTAGATTAAGGGGCAGATTTATCAAGGGTCAAAGTGAATTCGAGGGAATTTTCAAAGTAAAAAAATTCGAAGTAATTTTTGGATACTTCGACCATATATAGGCTACTCTGACTTTAACCTTCGATTCGAAGTACTGTCTCTTTAAAAAAACTTCGACTTCAATACTTCCCCAACTTAAATCTGCCGAATTGCTGTTTAGTCTATGGGGGACCCCCTGCGTGTTTTGTAAAGTTTTTTTAAGTCGAAGGATTTTTTGGGAAAATCATACGATAAAATTGTTTGAATCGTTTGATTCAAAGTATGATCGGAGTACGATCGTACTACGATCGGAATACGATCGTACGATGTATAAAACCCTCTGAATTGTCGGAGGATTCTATTCGATGGTCTAATTTCGAAGTTTTTTCTACTTCGAAATTCGACCCTTGATAAATCTGCCCCTAAATATCCTCCCATTCCAGTTCATTCGATTTTATTAGAGTTAAAAAAAATCCACATAACTTTGAAATTCAACCTTTGATAAATCTGCCCCATACAAACAAAAACGTATTCTGAGATATGTTTCTCCACTGAGAATCTGTACAGCTTCTGTCTGTATGTGCTGTAATATTTAATGGGGCAGGGACACAAGCTGGTAAAACAGCTTATCCTCTCTCCTACTGTATGTACGGCATCTATTGAGCCTTTTTATACAAAATGTGTCATCATATAAAAAAAAAATCATAGCCATAAATATAACATGGTAACTGGGAAACTTTTAATCAGAAGAGAGTTTCCCTACAACTTAGAACATCCAAGCTAGTGTCCTCCCCTTGAGCTTATAGAATGAAGGCACTAAGAGGCTTTGACAGCTATGAATAGTAAATATGTCCTAAGTATAAATTATATAATTTACTGAGGTTGAAAATGAGTCCCTTGGGTTCATCACTTCACATAAATTATTTCTGGTCAGATTTATCCAAGATTAAATCACTTCAGTTTTTAAATGGTTGATGGCAACGCAGTTACTAAGGGGCAGATTTATCAAGGGTCAAAGTCAAAGTGAAAATTCGAATTAAAAAAAGTCGAATTTCAAGCTATTTTTTTTGTGTACTTCGACTAGGGAATAATCCAAATTCTATTTCAAATATCGAAATTTATCATGTACTGTCTCTTTAAAAATTCAACTTCGACCATTTGCCATATAAAACCTGCCGAATTGCTGTTTTAGCCTATGGGGGACCTCCTAGAACCTATCTGGAGTCAATTGGTGGACTTTAAAAAATCAAAGTGTTTTTTTTAGAAAAAACTACTGCGCATGTGTCGGCTGTTGGGAGGAAGAGACTTTATTGCTCCTCGCAAATGCCTTGGGCCGGTGCAGTTTTCGAACAGGAGCACCAGCCCGGGGGATCAGGTAAATAATTACAATCCTTGGGGGTGCCCAAACATTTGGCAACCTGCCCCCCTTGGATTGGAACTTTCTTACTTCTTTAATAGATTTTTCATGAGCAGAGAAGTCCTTAGAGTGGGTCCTTAGAGTAGGGAAATGGCATTAACGGCCTGAAGCAGTCCTTGTCCAATGGGATTTTCAACCTGCCTAATACAAATCTGATTGATTTTCAGCCAGATGCTATTTGGGCAGGTCCCCATAAACCGACCAGTAAGATGTCAAGTCTGTGTTTTTGTTAAGCAATTCAATACCCCAAACTACTCATTGTAGCAGTGTAGTGTTGTTCACCTTCAAATAACTAGTTGTTTTCAGATAGATCACCAGAAATAAAGGCTTTTTCCAATTACTTTCTATTTTCTATGTTTCACTGTTTTTCTAATATTGAAGTGTAAAGTGTCATTTTTCACCTTCTAAAGCAGCTCTGCGAGGGGGGGTCGCCGACCCTGTAAATTGTTCTAAAAATGTATACATTTAGTTGATACATTTCTTATTTTTGTCCCTGCTGAGCAGAATCTCTGGGTTTCATTACAGGCAGCTGTTACAATTGATACAATAGTTGCTAATACTCCAGAGATGCTGCTGAGAAATGGATCAACTAAATGTTGCAAAATTGTAACAGTTCAGAATCTGCACCTGAATTACTGAGCTGCCAGACTGAAACACCAGAGACACGAACATTCAACTTTAAACTTACATTTTGGAAAACAGTAAAAAAAATAAATAAACAATTGAAAAAAAATTGAAAAATGTCTTTATTTCTGGGGAACAATCTGAAAACAACTTAACTGAAAATTTTTTTTGGAAGGTGAACAACCCCTTTAATGTCAGAATCTGATCTCAAGGAGTGTATGGTGGGCAGCATCTGTAGGTGCCAGATTCTCCATGTTGCCTTGTAGGTGTCAGGCTCTGCTGGGATTCAAGCCAGGGACCTTTGGGTTTTTGGCTTGATGCTTTAACCACTGGGACGGGTGAGCAGTCTGTAGGGTTGTTCCAGGCACGTTTCAGGGGCTGCAGCCGCCTGAGGCAGCAGCCCCAATGCCGCCCCTCCCTCCTGCTCTGCTCTTCTAACTACCAGCGTCGGAGCGGGTGGAGGAGGGGCCGCATCGCTAGTGCAGTGAGCGCTATTGCGCTCGCTGCTCTAGAAGAGCCAAATTTCCGTTTTAAAAAACGGAAATTCGGCTCTTAAAGTTACCAGAGGCGGCTTTTTGCCGCCCCTGGTAACTGGCCGCTCCATGCCGCCTGAGGCAAGATTCTCACCTTGCCTCATGGCCGGAGCGGCCCTGGGTTGTTCACTATGGATTTACTAACGGGTGCTGGCGTAAATTCGCTAGCGAAGTAGACATACTCTAGCGCTACTTCGCACCCTAACACCAGGCGAAGGGATGTATCTATGCCAATTCACTAACTTGCTGATTTAACTGAACATTACCTCTTGTGCCAGACTTGCCTTCGCCACCTCAGACCAGGCGAAGTGCAATAGAGTAGATAGGGATTGCTTCAAAAAACGCTGGCGTCTTTTACTTTTTTAAGGGTGATATGCTGAAAAAAGTCACACTTTTTTTGGGGGTACCCTCCTTCCCCCCTACATTTCCTAACATATGGCACCTAAACTATATACAGTGAGCACATGTATAGGGCAAAATAACAACTCTAATTTATTTTATGAAGCTTTCCCAGGCTTGTGTAGTGTAATGTATTTGCTGCTACATATACGTCCATTGTACTTTAACTTGGCGCCGTATGCAAATTAGGCATCGCTAGCGTAACCTCGCTTTGCTTGACGAATTAATGCTAGCGCAAATTCACTACCTTTTGCCTCCCTGGGCACAACTTCGAATTTTAGTGAATTAGAGCAGCCCTGGTGAAACTATGCCTGGCGAAGTGTGGCAAAGCCGTCTCTAAGACAATTTCGGCCAATAGTGAATTTGCCCCTTTATGTTACCTGGCCTTTGCAGGCCTAGCCCAGCAGCAGCCTGATTGGTTTGCAGTCAGCCAATCAGAGCTGACCCTGTCCTATTTTAGGCCAGCCCTCCAAACACTCCTTGCCTGAGCATTGGTTCCTATACTATAAGTGTGGCATCGTTCCTAGCTAAAGGTTCCTGCTTTAGCCTCCTTTCCTTGCCTTGTTTCCCTTGCCTTGTTCTGACCTTGCCTTCCCCTCCTGGTTTTGCTCCAGTCCTTGCTTGTTCCTACTCCATTTCCAGTCCTCTCCAGCTCCAGTCCTATCCTTCTGCTCCCCAATTCTACGCCCACACCACCCTGTTCTGATTCTACGCCTGCACCGTCCTGTCCCATCCCGTCTGTTCTACACTTGCTCCATCCTGCTCCTAGGGGAAAATTACCTGGATGCACACGCACACCCTATGGCCTTCCAGAATCTTGATAAAGGGATTATCCCCGAAACGTTGCATGCTGCAATAAAAATTTAAAGCAATACCTTGTGTGCCAGTGAACTTTTTCACCATCCCGCTCCTACCCAGTCTGCTCCTGTCCCAACTCGTTGCCCTCTTCTTCCTGTCCAGTCCTGATCTTCGCCCTCTCCATCCTGTACCGCCCTGCACCTGTTCCACTCTGACAGACTACACCCTCGTCACCCTGTTCCTGCCTTTCCCTTTGTGGTAGCATCTAAACACACTAGACACATTTTAGAATGGTTTGAAAGTAAAATTCTAAGTTGGCAGCTGTAAACCATTGGCAAAAGACTTGCAAAATGAGCCCCAGAGAAGTGCCATGGAGCTGTGCCATGTTGATGCGGGGTTTGTAACAGCAGAGTGTTTGTATTCCAGCACATTACAAACTTTTACCCCCTCTAGGGTTCATCTGTTACACGAGACACTTTTTTCCTCCGAGTGCTGACGCCATCGCTAACACACAGGCATTGATTAATAGCTACAAGTCTGAACCCTTCAAGAACAACACTTCTGCCATAGCATTCCCTTATGTGAGATGCCAGGACGCAAACAATTGCTCAGACGTTGTAAGGAGCCATTCATAGTTTGCATCGCGGGGTATGTAATAAGGCATATAAAAGCTACAGCAAGTCTGAGCCTGGAGCCTTTCCAGAAAACATATTGTGCCTGCTTTAATCACATGCACTTAAGTGGGGCTCGCATCTGGTTTTTCAATGTTATCAGCACCAAGGGCATAAACGGGCATTATACTGACCCATTATGGATTTGGAAAACAATAAATGTTTTGTATGACTTTTCTTGAGGAGTGGAACAAGGGCTCCCTTGTGTCTGACACATACTTAATTCAAAATGTATTTCTCATTAAAGTCAAGCACTGCCCATAAAAGATGGCCAGTGGAGGACTCAATGTCTATATGATGAGATCTTATATATTATTATTGCTAGAGCAATCGGTATGGCTTCCACTCATGGTCAGAACACACCAGGAAATTTCTACTGCACATATATATTTTGAAATGTATAGGAGAAAGAACATACAATTCCAGCATATCACTCTTTGAAATGATTTACATGAAATCTACTTCACTGATCAAGAGAAAGGATTAAAGGCACATTTATCAAGGGTGGAATTTCAAATTCATGTGAGTTTTTTTTTTTTTTACTTCAGATGAATTCGATTTTACTCAAAATTCAAATATTCGATTTTTTATTAAAAAAAATCAAATATGTAAAACTCGGACCAATTTTACAGACCCGAAAACTCAAATTGAATTAGATTCGAATTTGGCTAAACTCGAATCGGGTTTTTTCTCTGAATGTCAGGAAGGCTGCAAACATCTTCAAATTAGTTACTGGACCTCTCCCATTGACTTATACAGGAATTCGGCAGGTTGAAGGTGGAGAATAGTCAAATATGAATTCTTAAAGGGCCAGACATTGATAAATCTCAAAAACAGAATTCGAATTTTTAAAAAAAATTTGATTAAAGTTTGGATAATTCCCTAGTTGAATTTGACAGTTTTGACCATAAAACAAATTCAAAAATTCGAATTTTCAATTTGATCCTTAATAAATCTGACCCTTAGAATAGTTATGGTATGGGATACGTTATCCGGAAACCTGTTATCCAGAAAGCTCCAAATTATGGAAAGGCCGTCTCCGCTGAATGCCATTTTATCCTAATAATCTAATTTTTTTTAAATGATTTCATTTTTCTCTGTAAAGAGTACCTTGTACATGATCCAAACTAAGATATCATCATTAATAGGGATGGGCAAATTTTTCGCCTTGTTCCACCACGGAAATGATGGCCATAGACTTATATGGCGTTGCTTGTCAAAAAAAAAGACGCACGTCAAAAAAAAATTTGAATTGCGTCAACATTTTTTTGACACCCATAGACTTTAATGGACGTCAGCGACATTTCGCCAGTGGCGAATTTTTGCAAAATGAAATGGGTCAAATTCGCCCAAGCCTAATCATTAATCCTTATTGGAAGCAAAACCAGCCAATTGGGTTTATTTACATGATTTTCTAGTAGACTTAAAGGGGTTGGTCGCCTTCAAACAACTAGTTGTTTTCAGATAGATCACCTGAAATAACAACTTTCTCCAATTACTTTATATTTTCTATGTGTCACCTTTTTTCTTATATTGAAGTGTAAAGTGTCATTTTTCACCTTCTAAAGCAGCTCTGGGAAGGGGGTCGCCGACCCTTTAAACTGTTCTAAATTGATACATCTTTGTCCCTGCTGAGCAGAATATCTGGATTTCATTACAGGCAACTGTTAGAATTGATACAATAGTTGCTAATACTTCAGAGATGCTGCTGAGAAATGTATCAACTAAATGTTGCAAAATTGTAATAGTTCAGAATCTGCACCTGAATTACTGAGCTGCCAGACTCAAACACCAGAGACACGAACATTCAACTTTAAACTTCGATTTTGGGAAAAAAGGTAAAAAACAATTAATGGAAAGTAATTGAAAAAAAGTCTTTATTTCTGGGGACAATATGAAAACAACTGAACTGAAGAAAGTGTTTGAAAGGTGATTTAATCGTTCGATCGAACAATTTGACTTTGACCGCAGAATACCCAAATTCTTCAAAACTTCGACTTCAAAAAACGTAGAAAAATGCTGTAGAAGGTCCCCATAGGCTAACTTCGGCAGGTTTAATTTAAGTATTGAAGTCAAAGTTTTTTTAAAGAAACAGTACTTCGATTATCAAATGGTTGAATATTCAAACTGTAAATTCGAAGTCGTAGTATCCTATTCGATGGTCGAAGTATCCAAAAAATTACTTCGAAATTTGAATTTTTTTACTTCGAAAATTCCCTCGAATTCACTTCAACCTTTGATAAATCTGCCCCTATGTCATAAACTTCAATGTCCTAACTGGTTGCTGATATAAATGACCATTGTGTGCATCATAGGGGCTTCATGGGGTTGTGTAATAAAAGGTATACAGTTTGCTACAGGTCTAATCGCCTATAAGATTCAATCAGCAGAAAGCATTTACTGGTCAGCTGTTAAAGGCAAACATCTTATTGGTTCCTATAGGTTACTGCACCTGAACAAACGTTGTGACTTTTAATACATATGGGAGAATAAGCACTGCAAGCAGCCATTGGCGTTATATAGGTAACGACTGTTGACTGTATGACTTTCATCTGTTAGCAGTGAGGTTAGACACATGATTCAGAATGCATTGGCTGCAGCACATTTAGGGGCATATTTATCAAAGGTTGAATTTCGAATTGAAAAAAGTTCCAAATTCAAATAGACCAACCGAACTTAAGTTTAAGGGTTTTTTTTTTGGTCGAATAGGTCCGTTTTCAATCAAATAGATCCGTATTAGGCTTCAAAACGTACGAATAGAAAAGGAATATCGCATTAGATCATATTCGATTCAAACTTTTCCCCCAAAAAAACTTAGATTTTTCAAAGTCCACCAATTGACTCTAAATAGGTTCTAGGAGGTCTCCCATAGGCTAAAACAGCAATTCCGCAGGTTTTAGATGGCGAATGGTTGACGTCGAATTTTTAAAGAGACAGTACATGATAAATTTCGATAGTCAAATTTTTTTCAAATTCAAATTGAATTTGGACTATTCCCTAGTCAACGTACTCAAAAATAGCTCGTAAATTGAGATTTTCTTTCATTCGAAAATTCACCTCGACCTTTGATAAATCTGCCCCTTGGAGATGTACAGACTCACTGACTGCGGCAAGCAAAAACAATTGATCATTCATCTTTATTATTGTTACGTTCACTGCTATTCATCTGTTGTGATTTCAAGACCGTCCCCTGGGCGCTAGAGTAATAGTTTAAATCGCCAGCCTGTGAGCCGCTAAACAAAACTGTAAATATTTATAAGAACTATAAACAGTAAAAAAATAATATGAAGGCAATAGCAAACTGTCTTAACAAAAACTTTTTAGAGCAAACAACCTGAAGATCCATCAATTGAGATTCTCACAAACAAGATTCTGAGATGATACAAGGCTTGTCTTAATTAGGGATGTCGCGGACTGTTCGCTGGCGAACTTGTTCGCGCGAACATCGGCTGTTCGCGTCCGCCGCAAGTTCGTGAACGTCGCGCGACGTTCGCCAATAGGCGTTCGCGTCAAAATCGTTCGACCATTCGATCGCTAAAATCGAAGGATTTTGGTTCGAATCGAACGATCGAAGCCATTGGATTGAATGAAATCATTCGATCGAATGGCTTCGATCGTTCGTTTCGAACGAAAATCGTTCGATCGAACGATTAAAATCCTTCGATCGTTCGAATCGAACGATTTTCGGATGTTCGAAGTTCGCGAACTGTTCGCATTTTTTGCCGGTGTTCGCGAACGGCGTTCGCGAACACATTATCGGCGGTTCGCTACATCCCTAGTCTTAATAACAGAGTCCACAAAATGGCTCCTGCCTGCTTGCTAGAATTATGAATTCCCAGACTGAAGGAAACAAGATTCAAATAATTTATATAGTGTAAAATTGCTTGACTAGCGAGTTAAAATAGGATTTGGAATAATTTTTTTGGGTGACGGGTCCCCTTTAAGATTACGTTAATAAAGAAAAACATGACAACACGGGGCAATGTGTGGTCAAAGTTTTTTCTAAGCAATATGGGCACTTTAAAGAGGACCTGTTACCTTAAAAAATAGTGTTAGTCAAACAAAATAAACTTCACTTGCACTAAAAGAAATTATTTAAAATTTGTTTTTTTTAGTCTTGGAATTTACAATCACGGAAAACAGGCAGGCGCCATTTTGTGGACACGGCTTTGCATCATGTCAAAATCTTGTTTTTGTGCCAGAATGGTTGATCTGATGTTGCCAGTGTACTGGCTACTCAATAAGATGGTGGTAATGGAGAGGGAATGTGGGGAGAGCAGTGACATCGCAGAATGGAAAGTAAAAAGTAATTGCCTGAGACTTTGAAACAAGTTTATAAAAGTTATGAAAAAAAAAACTGATTTCATGTTCAATTTGAAAAATACTTTTACTATACAACTTTTTTATGTCTGGATGACAGGTCCCCTTTGAAAGAAGCAGCTCTCCAGTTTGAAATTATAACAGTTTTTTGATTGCTGGGGTCTTATTTACCTTAGCAACCAGTCCAGAGAGTAAAGGTGGCAATACACATGGAGATGCGATCGTTTGGAGATGTCGGCAATGTAGGCAATACAAGCGGTCAGATTGCGGGACAGCATCAACGAACATATGTGGCCGCGATCCAACGGGATTTTTTACCCCGCCCGAACAGATGCGGTCCCTCGATCTGACCAACTGTATGCGGTCCCGCGATCTGACCACCCCGCCCGAACAGATACAGTCCCGTGATCTGAACACCTGTATGATCAGATGGTTGGGCACTGTGAATTTCCATTTTTCTGCACTCAATTGCTCAATTTTTATGTGAAAACATTTGAATTGCTCGTTTTTTTACTGAAAACTTTTGAATTTCCACGATTTTAGTGAAAACGTTCTAATTGCTCGATTTTTTAGTGTGAACGTTCGAATTGCCCGATTTTTTCTTGAAAACATTCGAGTTTCACGTTTTATTCCGTGAAAACGTTCGGCATTGCTTGATTTTTCCGGGAAAACGTTTGAATTGCTCGATTTTTCTGTGAAATCGTTTGAGCTCAAATTTTTAGTGAAAACGTTCAAATTGCTTGATTTTTCCCTGAAAACTTTCCAATTTTTTGTGAAAACTTTCGAATTGTTCGATATTTTTGTGTAAACGTTCGAATTGCTCCATTTTTAAGTGAAAACATTTGAATTGCACGATTTTTGTGTGAAAATGTTCGAATTTCACGATTTTTTTGTGAAAATGTTCGAATTTCACGATTTTTCGCCGTTTCCTGAATTCGCCCATCACTACTAAGATACTACAACATGGCTTAGCTACTATCAAGTGCAGTTAATTTCTTATTGTTACAGAAAAAGCAGATCAATCAAAAATAAGATTTTTTTTCTAAAATTAGCATTGCTGCATTTCAGAGCTTTCTGGATAATTGATTTGTGTATATTAGATCTAATACCTGTAATTTAAGGATTGGGCAGGCAGAACAGAGATAGGGTTGCCACCTGTGTGGTTTTGAACTGGGCATCAACACTTTAAAACATTGACAGTGGCATCTAAGTGATGCAATAGCCTCGCCCCGGTGTCATAACTCCACCAACATCATTGTGTCCACCTGTGATGTCATCATGTCTGTTCCTACATCACTGCCCCACCCCCAATGCTATCTGCCCCGCCCCCCACTGTTCGGGTTAAGCCATCAGCAAAGGTAAAAACTGCAGCCCCACAAAGGAATAGTAGTTGCTGGGGTCACTGACCCCTGTTTAAAAGCAGGAAAGATGTAAAAGAGGAAGGCAAATAATCCAGAAACTGCAACAAATAAATAATGGAGACCTCCAGGCGGACTCCTTGCTGCGTCTCCCACACTTGTAACCCGAGCTGCACGTAGGAGGGAAAGCCTGGGGCTGTTGCCCTGTAAGGTAAAGTCCCGGCACACCGAGTGGAGCAGGGCAAGGGCTAGTCCTTCCTACGCACACATTGCAGCGGCCCATGTCTAGTTCATGTATAATTCAGCACTGAGCGGAGGCTTCTGCCCAGAGACGCCTTTTCTCCGTCCCGAGAGTAGTTTCTTTTCTTTACTTTGTTTGGGACAGAGAGATCGCGTCCCACGCAGCGCTGTGATTGGCTCTCCTTGTCATTCCTGAGGGCTGAGCCCGGTGGGGGGGGGGGGAAGGAAAGAAGAGAAACTTGTCTCCGTGTGACGTCACGGGCAGACTCGCTCTCATTGGAACGCACGCAGATTCCCGTGCCCCATCGTCTCGCTGTTTGCCCTGCAGGAAGCACAACTCCCGCTGGATCTCCTTACCGTACGCTTTAGTATTCGGGGTAGTGAACCGAGGCTGCTGTGCTTCTGCTTGTGTCGCTGCTGCTGCAGAGATGAATCCGAGCCCACATCTCCCTCCGCCGGGGCAGCAATTTATCCATGTCACGCAGGACCAGGACACGGACCTCGAGGCGCTCTTTAATTCCGTCATGAACCCCAAGCCAAGTTCTTGGAGGAAAAAAATACTCCCGGAATCTTTCTTCAAGGAGCCTGATTCGGGGTCCCACTCCAGACAGTCGAGCACAGACTCGGGGAGCCACCCCCCCAGACTGGGAATTCACTTCCGATCCAACTCGTCTCCTGCCTCATTGCAACTAGGGACTGCTCCCAGCACTGCCCCCAATAGCGCTCAGTTGCACGCTCACTTGCGCCAGCAGTCTTACGATGTGACAGATGAGCTCCCCCTGCCGCCGGGGTGGGAAATGGCAGTCACTCAAACTGGCCAGAGATACTTTCTCAAGTAAGTGACTGGCATGTCCCTAATGTCTTGTAGCAGCTCTCTAAGCCTCTTTATTCACTTTTAGTCTCAGGAGAATTTTAGAAAGTTTGCAGTTGGTCTTCTTTTTTTGTTTTTGAATTGTTTAACTTTTTTCTTTGATTAGCACCTAACTGGTTGCTAGGGTCCAATGTACCCTAGCAACCAGGCAGTGGTGTGAGCGACAGACTGGAAGATGAATAGGAATAGGAACTTTCAAACGATTGCTGTCACGGCCAGAACATCGTCTTTATTTAATCCGAATGGTTAGTGGCAGGTCGGAAGATTGTGATTTATGATAATTCGTTGGAAACCAGGCTAAAATCTGCACGTCTATGGCTAGTTTAATACTACAACTTGGAGGAATGATGGCCAGGATAGCATAAGGGACTCTTAACACCCCCCCCCTCCCCCCAATTTGGATCTGATGCTGTAATTATTCTTGCATCTTTTACTGCAGTGCTGATTTCATATTGCAAGTCTAGATCTGAGTCTACAAAGCTTGATTCTGCCAAAAGTTTTACGTTGAGGCCCTTGCACCAGGGTGCTGATAGGAATAAGACTAGTTTATCTATCATTTATCAGGATTGTAATATTTGATACATTGTGTATTATTGTTCTGGACACTGGGAATGGCCATGTTCCCTATCATCCGTTGTCATACAGTGCCATTGCTAGTAAATGCTTGCCTGAAACTTGCTACAGATCCTGCTAAAAATATCTAAATATTTACTGATTAATGAGCATAATCATGATCTTACAGTATAAACATACAAGTTTGTCTGACCCTGCTTATGACGAGATCACAAGGGCAGATGTTAAAGGACCAGGGGTGAAATATTTCTACAAGGACAGATTATAGGCATTTAGATACATTGTACATAATGGAATTTCCAGGGCTGTTTTAAGGGAGACTTTCATCTTATGGAAGTTTGGGGGAAAACTGTCACATCCATCTCTATTCATAGGACAGGCCTTGATGTGGTGCCATTCCAGGATAAGAGACTTAGATCACTGCGGGTGAATGTGTCTGCAGTAACGAGATCTCATCCCATGTGTTTCTGAGAAGTTGGCGTAGTTTGGGCCAGGATTTTACTGGAAGAGGATGAAGTGGGAAGTGGAGATTATTTCAGCATGTTATGCAGAACCAAGTCTAGACTTAGGTCTGGATACTTTACTCTCTATGTTGCCATGCAAAACCATTCAGGGATAGGACGGTCCAAGTGGGAAAAGTAGATGTAGGGGATCTATCATGAGTCGATTGTGTGTGTAAATTTGATTTAACCACTTCAGTCTTTTTATGTATTTCAGTTAAAGTGCATTCTCCATTTAGTGGATATTTATTTAATATGTAGGTTTCTCCATGACAGGTATTGCCATGGAGAACAGTCCCAAAGATATGCAGGTTCTATTGCCACCTCTGACGTATTATAGCATACATCTTCTTACTGCCTTAACTTTGTGCAAGTCTTAATTATTGTCCATGGAAGAACTATGAGGGGATTGCAGGTGGCACTCGCAGGATAAGGCTGATGGCAGTTAGGTTGTTGACAAATGAAAAGTGTCAGACCTAGGGCTTTGCTGGAGGGCTTAGAAGGAACATGGAACTGAATGGAGGTCTGCTCGATGTGCACACACTATATGTGTGCAAAATTTTCAAGCTTGAGAGGACAACCACAGCCCTTTAGCAGTGAAGACCTGTGTCTCCAAAGATGCCCCAGTAGCTCCTCATCTTCTTTTCTGCTGATTCATTGCACATGCTCTGTGCTGCTGTCACTTGCTGAGCTTAGGGACCCACTCACAATATACAGTACACATAGGATAGAAATGTCACAATATAAGGCTGATTAGTAATTAATACAGATAATTACTACATGGCAGCACAGAAACCAGTGAAATTAGCATGTGCATTTAATAATCAGCCCTGTACCATCAACTTATATTACCTCATTTTCTGCTTTATAATTTGAGACAACCCCTAAGCTTTTCTTCTCAACAGCTGCTCAGAGCCCCTGAGCATGTGACTGTCGCAGACACTTTTCCAAGATGGTGACCCCCTGTGACAAGTTTGAAGTCCTGGATCATTGCTGCTATTGAGAAACTGAATCTTTAAGATGCTGCAATAAGTGCAGTGTATAAAATATGGCATTTTTAGCCTTATTCATTGTTAGGGTTTAGTTCTCCTTTAAGCTGCAATTTGAAAGGTCAAGGCTGGAGTCCCCTTAACATTCCCTGTCTGGCACAGTGTGGGCATTCCTACTATATTACTGTGTAAAGAAGAGCGTTCTCTTTCTCCTAGCACTGTCTGTCCGTGTTTATATGAAGCAGTAGAGAAAGTAAACTTGTCAGGTGGTGAGACAGCCTAGAATTCAGCAGATATAAGTGCAGAAATTCAGTGGGTATCACTTTACAACAGCAAACACTCCACTGCTCTGTAGATTTGTGAAGGATTTCTTTAACCTCTGACACTTCAAACATTCCTTCCCCCCCACTCACCACCTGTAAATTGAAAAAAAACAGCACATGGATGTTGGCCCTGGCAAAGCTAAGTCTTGTGCCTAAACATGTATTGTTATCGACGATTTAAGAAGAAGATGGGTTAATAGAAAATTCCCTGTTCTATTAAGTAGAGGTGCCTAAATGTGGCACAGATTTGTATAGAATTGTCCCTGGTACAGGTATAGGATCCATTATCCGGAAACCCATTATCCAGAAATCTCCAAATTAAGCTCCATTAGACTCGGTTTTATCCACACAATCCACATTTTTAAAAATGATTGCCTTTTTTTCTTCTCTGTAATAATTAAACTGTACCTTGTACTTGATTCATACAAATGTTATAATTAATCCTTATTGGAAACAAAACCCAGCCTATTGGGTTTATGTAATGTTACAGGATTTTCTAATAGGGCATGAAGATCCAAATTACGGAAAGATCCATTATCTGGAAAACCCCACATCCTGAGCAGGGTTTTACATATGAGCTGTTTTATGCAATATCTTTTTATAGAGACCTACATTGTTTGGGGGGTATAGTTTTCATTTTAAGTGCTCTACCACGGGTACAGACCCATAGACTTGGATCAGTGGATTTTTGTGTGTTTAAATGCCAGCAGAGCAGTCGTTTCTTATTTACCATTTCCCCGACGGCCTGTACTCATGGTGGAGCTTTGTAACACTGAATGCAGGGCCAGATGCCCCTATAAAGAGATAAATTATGTCTCTGCAATGTTCCTCAAGAAAATTCGGGAAAAAAAACATTACGAATTTTCATGGAGCACTTTCTGTTACAATCCGGAAGAGTCACGTCTGCCTATAGTACAAGTGCAAGCTTATTGTACATGTGCAGTAATGTTCCCACCTGATTTTCCGGTGATACTCGCTCCTGTTTACCATACTTGCAAGTCACAAGGAAAAGTGACTGAGACAAGAAGCAGACAATACAATTATCTTGGACTGATTGCAGGGATTAAGCAATGAAAGCTGCGCAGAAGCATGCACACTGTAGGTTTGTACAGCAGGCGCTGAACTTGTTTTTGCGAAAGACTTGGCCAGTCGTGCATACCACAGAAATATTGTGTACTGCATGAAAATGGGATGCAGCTGGAAAGGCCACAGAGAGGAGGGGGTGAGAGGAGTTTAGAGGGAGTGTATTTCAGTAAAGCCAAGGGACAGCATTACATAAGGATTATGCTGCGATCTTCAACCTGTGACTCCTGTGTCCTAAACTTCAACTTTCAGCATCCCCATGGCAGCCTGTGACTGGGAAATGTAGTACAAATGATCCTGTACCAGAGACAATGCTATACACATTTCAGCCACATCTTTAGGCTGTAGTTCTCCTTTAAAAGGCAAAAGTCAGTGTGCTCTCAGTTACAGGCAAATGTAATTTCAATGAATGGGGAGATTTGATGGCCAGCAAACAATGAGAAAGCCAATACCTTATATTGCATACAACGGGGTGATTCCAACTTTATTCAATGGTGCTCAAGACACTTTACATAGGACCACGTCACTTCATCACTGAGGAAGTGACGTGGTTCCAAAATATTTGACCATGTGTAAAGTGTCTTGAGCACCATGGAATAAAGTTGGGATCACCCCGGCGGGGTGACTGGGCCAGTGCTAATACCTGCGTCCCTAAATCATACATTGTGTTCAGAGATTTGATGCCCATCTGGGGAGTGCTCCCAAACAAAGTACTAGCTGTGTACTGTGTTGTTTTGGTTTTATGAAACATAGACACAGATCTGTTCAGTCTGCTTCCTTCCTTCCTACTGCCTTCTTCCAGAGCTACATTCAACAACATTTCCATGTGCTAAGTGGAGTAATATCATGACATGTACACTGCAAAACTACTGCAATTTTGACCTTTGGTGCGTTTTTTTTCGATATATTTTGGACAGGTTTTAAAAAAAATCTTCCTTAAGTGCATTAAGGGCAGGGGCACACGGGCAGATTCTGGGAGATTTAGTGGCCGTGCCACTAATCGCCTCTTCTTCGGGGCGACAATCTCCCTGAACTGCCTTCCACCTGCTAAAATGAAAAATCGCCTGCGGCAATTCGATTTTCGAAGTCACCCGAAGTTTCCTCATGAGGCGACTTTGGAAATCAAAGCGCTGCGAGTGCCATTGTGCTGCCGTTTTCTCATTATAGCAAGGGGAAGGCAGTTCAGTGAGATTGTCGCCCCAAAGAAGAGTCGAAAATCTCCCTGAATCTGCCTATGTGCCTCTGCTCTAATACAATCCTTGTACAATATATTTTTGTAGGACTGCAGTATGATCCAATCTTTGCTCCTCAGAACAACAGGACATACAAGTTAGCATATAAGCCCTAGTACAAATTAAGTTACGCGTAAAATTGGACCACAATCAAAACCTTTGCATCTTAAGGCAGAGATGATTAACTTTTGCATTTTACACACTGTCTGTGATTTACTCGCAGGGATTACAATATTAGCGAAGGTCAAGGCATTTCCGGGAGAGATGTGTTGCCTGCGATAACCCAGGGTAACAACTCTCTCCATGTGCCATTAGTTCTGTCCCTTGTCTTTATACATGAGCATACATATGCAACTCCCTTGATTTTTAAGACTTATTTGACAGCAATACTTGTAGGAAAAATTCTACCCATTTATTTACCCAGTGCATTTACCAGTTGCAGCCAAAGTGTGGGTGCATTGCTTCCTGTGAGCATAGTACATTCAAATCAATATAAAAAATGTAGAATGTTGTTTTGCTGCTTGAAGCAATGTTTAACATTTAGTTAGTTAGATTAGGGTTGGAAAAATAATCTAGTCCTTTTGTAAATATGAATGAATTCTATGTCCTCTTGAGAAATTCCCATAACCTCACCCACCCATAGCTTGGTGCCGTGTTAGAATGTAAACCAAATTTAAATTGTGTGCCTTTCTGTTACACACGTATATTATGCCACATTATAATGAAGTCAAACGTGATTTAAAGCGACACATTTCAGTTCAAAAACAGCCGAGATGAGTGTGGGGTCTCTGTCTGTATAAGAAACATATAAGGAATGAAACCATGCTTCTGAGTGGGCTACTTCGCACCTTCTATAACAAGTGTGACTATCATATCTTTTGTGCCACTTATGGGCATTAGGAAATTTCAACCAGCAAAGAGTTCTATGGCTTCAGCCTAGCAGGCGTTCTAATCCTTGCCTGACAACTGCAGGGCTGTGCATTCTAGGAGCAGCTGATTTGCTTGTCTTTTGTGCCCCCTTTGCACAGTGCGACATTCTCAGATGCACAGGTGTGTCTGGCATTGGGATGAATGGACAACTGATATGCAGAATTTGTTAGTACAGGATTAGGATCTATAATACAGAATTCTTGGGACCTGGGGTTTTCCAGATTAAGATATTCCATAATTTCGATCACCATACTTGAAATTGGCTAAAAATCATTTGAACATTTAATTAACCCAGTACATGTATGGGACCCGTTATCCAGAAAGCTCTGAATTACAGTTAGGCCATCTAATAGACTCCATTTTATCTAAATAATTAGAATTTTCTTTCTTCTTTTAATAATAAAATTGTACTTAGTACATGATCCAAATAAATGATCCTTATTGGAAGCAGAATCAGACTATTGAGTTTATTTAATGTTTACATGATTTTCTAGTAAACTTAAGGTGTCCATACATGGGCAGACCAAATCTGCCAATATTGGTCCTTTAGACCAATTCGGCAGCTTATCTACCAATGTATGGGGGCTTCTGACGGGTCTCTCCGATCGATATCTGGCCAAGAAATCGATCGAGGAGGTTTGGTTTTTCGAGGACCGCAACGTCTAGTTGATGCAGTCCTATGACCCGTCTGCGCCCATTCTCTTTGTTGTAATCCAATATCTCCCGGCAGTTGGTGGGCATATCGGGGAAAATATCCGTGGATCTTACCAGGAATGGCCACCTTTAAAGGGGTTGTTCACTTTCAAACATCTAGTTGTTTTCTGATAGATCACCAGAAATAACAACTTTTTCCGACTACTTTCTATTTTCTATGTCTCACTGTTTTTCTAATATTGAAGTGTATAGTGTCTTTTTTTCACCTTCTAAAGCAGCCCTGGGAGGGGGGGTCGCCAACTCTGTAAACAGTTCTAAACTGATACATTTATCTTTGTCCCTGCTGTAATCTCTGCGTTTTGAGGAAACTTCGGGCGACTTCAGAAAACGAATAATCGCGTGTGCTAAGCGCCGGCGATTTTTCATTTTAGCCAGCGCAAGAGTGAGGGAAGACGTTCGGGGAGATTGGTCGCTGCAAAGACGACGACGCCAGGCGACTAAATCTCCCCGAAACGCCCAGTGTGACCTTACCCTTAGAAATGATACAATAGTTGCTAATATTCCAGAGATGCTTCTGAGAATTTTATCAACTCAATGTTGCAAAATTGTAACAGTTTAGAGTCTGCAGCTGAATTAATGAGCTGCCAGACTCAAACACCAGAGACAGGAACATTCCACTTTAAACTTAGATTTTGGAAAAAACATAAAAAAATAAATAATGGAAAGTGATTAAAAAAGTCTTTATTTCCAGAGAACAATCTGAAAACAACTGAACTGAAAAAAGTGTTTGGAAGGTGAACAACCCCTTTAGGTTATGAAGGTCCAAATGACAGCAAGATCCCTTATCCAGAAAACCCCAGGTCCCGAAAATTATAGATAACCAGTCCCATACATGTAGGATGTTTTGCTGCCAATATGGATTCATGCAGCTTTGTTACAATCAAGTACAAGGTACTGTTTCACAGAGAAAAAGGAACTTGTTTTTAAAAGTTAAAATTATTTGTTTTAAATGGATTCAGTGGGAGATGGCCTTCCCATGCTGAAAACCGAGTTTATTGGAGAAGATATTCCATACCTGAACTTTTTGCATGTATTTACTGAAACCCATTCAAACCTTGTTTTTATATGCAGGGTTATAATGCATTGTACTGTTATCAGAGAAAGTATCATTCACACTTATTCCTTCACTGACACTTTCACAATTGATATGCACTTGATTGTTCTGATGTTATGGAGTTGTCTAATTGAAGTTCTACCTACAAACACTATATTTTTACTATAAGTCTCCATAGGCACTATATATCTACTACAGTAGTCTTCTTGCCATAACCTGTATTGGTAAAAGCAACAACTCTAGACATCGAGTAAGACATTAGTCTCAGATGTATGTATGTGTATATATATATATATATATACATACAGCATTGGTGTCATTTTAAGGTCCTATTACATGACCCACTTTCAGCAGGGAGGGGAAAGCAAGTGTCCCAGTGTGATTCTATAATTATGAATTCCCATTACAGACTGGTGACATCTGCCTGGCACAGTTGCTGAAGCTTTTCTGTGTTTGAAGTGTGGATCAGGGGAATTCAATGGAATAACTCTTCTCGCAGCAGGTGCTGCCCCACCAACCCAAAAAGAAGGCACAGGGGCTAATGAATCATCCAAAGTTCAGTTTGTCTTCTGTAAGGGTTTAAAGGGGTGGTTCACCTTTAAGTTAACTTTTGGTGTGTTATAGAATTGCCCGTTCTAAGCAACTTTTCAATTGGTCTTCATTATTTATTATTCTGCCTCTTTCCAGCTTTCAGATGGAGGTCACTGACCAAATCTTAACAACAAATGCTCTGTAAGGGTCAGGGCACACAGGCAGATTCGTGGAGATTAGTCGCCCGGTGACAAATCTCCTCTTCTTCGGGGCGACTAATCTCCCCGAACTGCCTCCCCTGCCTTCCCACCGGCTAAAATGCAAATCGCCGGGGGGATGACACTCTGAGCATTTCGTTTTCCAAAGTTGCCTCAAGAGGAAATGTGTTTTTATCTTGTCGGATGAAGAGGCAGCATGCAGCATTTTCATCTGAGAGTCGGGTCATGTTGAATGGAAAATTTTACATTAATCCGATTTTTGTATCGGTCCCATTATATTTTCACAAACCCGCCTACCACTTGTAGGATGCAATCTGTTGATCCGACACCATCCAACAATAGCACTTGTGGAGTTTAGCCTTTAGAAGGCTGACATGCTGATCTGCTACTAGGAAGAAGATGATACTGATTAAATGTTTATGAAATAGAAAGCAATTCAAAAGGGTCATTATATCTGGTGAATGTTTTGGAAACAAGCTGCAAATAAGTGTTTGGATGATGAACTTTAATGCGATTTAAGAACTCTGTGTCTATTTTTGTAACAGCGCTGCAACACATGTATAATTTTCATGTATTATTATTATATCAATGCTTTCTGCACCCTTGTATCGTTTTGTATTTCAAAGCTATTTTTATGGAAGCTTAAATCTAATACTGCCTTATGGTCCAGAATTGGGCATAAATGGGAGATTCGTATTTAAAGGAAAGTAAAAAATGCAGCCATTATTTAAAAAAACGAGTGTCTAGTAACCTGTGTATTTTCAGGTAGGCAGGTACACTATTGCAAAGTGCAAGACATTTCTAACAGTTTATTACAGGTATGGGACCTGTTATCCATAATGCTCAGTGCTTCTTGATAACGGTTCTTTCCTTAATTTGGATCTTCATACCTTAAGTCTACTAGAAAATCATGTAAACATGAAATAAACCCAATTGGCTGGTTTGCCTCCAATAAGGATTACTTATAGCTTAGTTGGGATCAAGTACAAGCTACTGTTTAATTATTACAGAGAAAAAAGAAATCATTTTAAAAAATTTGGATTATTTGTATATGATAGAGTCTATGGGAGACGGCCTTTCTGTAATTGGGAGCTTTCTGGATAATGGGTTTCCAGATAACGGATCCCATACCTATATATATGTATATAGATTTTTTGGTACATACAAACTTGCAAGAGATTTTGGAACTGTGTTTGCTAATTGTAAATGAGGCCTAGTATCCAATGCTAAAATATCAATATTTGTTTATGTATTGCCACTTGAAGGGGTTGTTCACCTTTTTTATTATTTAAGGTTTTTGAGTTAAGCTTTTTATTCAGAAGCTCTTCAATTTGCATTCTGGTACCTAGGGACCAAATTACCCTAGCAACCATGCATTGCTGTGAGACTGGAATATGAATAGTAGAGGCCTGAATAGAAAGATGAGGAATAAAAAGTAGCAATAACAATACATTTGAAGCCTTACAGAGCATTTGCTTTTTATAAGGGGTCAGCGACGACCATTTGAAAGCTGGAAAGAGTCAGAAGAAAAAGGCAAATAACTAAAAAAACTATAAGAAATAAATAATGAAGACCAATTAAAAAGTTGCTTAGAATTGGCCATGCTATAACATACTAAAAGCTACCTTGTAGGTGAACCACCCCTTTAAGTTGTGTGTTGGACAATGCTAGGAGATTGTTTTCAAAGCCTGTACAGAAACAGCAGTCAGGGGGCGCAAACAGAAGGATTAATCAACTTTTGCAAGTAAAAAAAACTTCTAATTGAAATGAAAAAAAAAATTGTATGTATAAAGGTTTTCCAAATAATGGAATTTTGGACTCATGGCTGAAACGCATAGTCAGAAACCCTGATAGAGCACCCATTGTTCATGGTATTTGTCTCTTGCTTACATTTTAATAATTATTGAGTTTCTTGTGATTATTAACTCAGATTATGTTTAACATTGCAAAAAGGTGAGCATTCCATAGCTAAAGAAGACAGTACGATACTGGCATTCACTGCCAGAGGTTGGCAGAACATTCACAGGTAGTTTCAAAAAGCTGCTTGTGTGGCATTTAGAAATTTGGCTCCTAGTTCTCAGTTTCCCTGGAAATCATATTCAGTGTTTACTCGCAGTACTAAGACAATAAACCTAGTACTTAGAAAAGTAATACTGAATACTAGCACAGCACCGAGCCTAAACAGTAGCAACATATTTGGATGTCTTTAGTGTAGTGCCCATATGGCCCCCTGTCTGCTGCTGTGGCAACTAAAACACCCCTATCCGCCTGTATCTGCATCATATTAATCTGTGGAAAATGTTCTGAAAATGTTTGGGCTTAGGGTTCCTCTTTTTGTTTTTGTTAATAACCCCTTCAACGAATATATAAGCAGTCATATGTATTTGGGTTCAGGCTGGGCCCAATCTTGATCTGGCTTAGATAATAGTAGAAGGGCAAGTCCCCAGTTTGGGAACCTCTAATCTACGAGAAACACTGTGCCTAAAGGCGGCCATGCATGGGCCATCAAGAACACTTTCGGACTGATCAGCCTATGGCCCAATGGATTGAGCATACACGGGGCTATTTCTGTTCTGCTTGTTCAGACCTTTTTCTCCACCTCCTGTTTGCTACAACTCTTCTTCACTTCCTCAACTGCTGATGCAACTAAAGGTGGCCATAGACGCACAGATAATATTGTACGAAACTAATTTTCGTCCGATATTCGTTGCGTGTATGGTGGAAAAAGAGCCGACCGATATCGGCAGAAGGCTTGGATATCAGTTGGCTCGTCGATCGGGTGCCTTTGAAGGGACCCAAACATCACCCATTGTTAGTGCTGAATCGTCAGATACAGGTAGAATTCTATTGTTTCTTCCCGTATATCTAGCTGTATATCTGACTATTCAGCTTTACACGTGTGTATTGAAACGAACGATCTTTCTTGGAAAGATCTTTTCCAAGAAAGATTGTAATTGTTATGTCTATGGCCACCTTTACACTGGCTGATATGGTGCATTAGCAGCTGAAATGTTCAGACATGTCCGACCTGCAAACCTAGTACATATTGTTGGAACGTGTATGGCAGGCATAGAGTACAAGTGGATGAAACTCCAATTAAAACAGTTTTTTGTTTTCTGAGCATATATGAACATAGCATATTTTGTACACAGGGCCTCCTGTTATATTTTGCTTACCTCAGTTGATACATTCTCCATAAACTGTTTAATCTTTTTTTATTGTTGTCTCGTGGCAAGGCCAAAATATTGGTAAAACAACAGGTTAACTAACACTTTCTGCCATTTGACCGAATCCAAAATAGTGAATTCGGTGCATCCCTAGTAAGTACAAACATGAAATCCATATTAGGTGAATAAGAGTTTCACTGTCCATTTTATGTCCATTTTACATGCCCACAGGGGTCTTAATTGACTCTTGCTTGGCTACCTTTCACCCTACATGATCCATGCAGGTGTGAATGAAAAGGTCAGGGCCTGCTTTCAGTTTTGCCCTGTGCTCCTTCTGTAATTAGTTTCATGCAACACTTCCATTTCTAAGCACATTCAAAGAAAAACACGTTACTTCATGGTAGGGAAATGTACACAAAGTTTCCGGTCAATGAGTTGAGCTGAAAGGACGCATTGGTCTTAGTGGGTAACACAAAGGCAGACCCTGGCCAAATTTTTAGCCTTGACCCATGGGCCTTTTATTATGTCACCGATATACTCAATGATTTTGGCTGCTTTACTACCTTTCAAACACCATTTCAAAAAGTCATAATTACTGCCATTTTGAATCTCCTCATGGTATGTTAGTAGCTGCTAGGATAATTATCGTTATTATTAATATAGCCTATTTATAAAACGCCAACATATTCCACAGTTCTATACAATAAATGGGTGTTTACATAATGGTACAAGCAATAAAGAGGGCCCTGCCCAAAAGAGCTTACAATCTAAATGGAGAAAGGGTATGAGATATAGGGTTAGGGAATAATGCTTTTGTAGTGGATTATTTGTCATTGTTGGTATTGCACAGTTTCGTTAAAAACACATTTGTTTTTATTAATAATTCTTCTGGTTATGCATCCCTGATTTATTCACGACTTCAGCCTGAAGTCCTGAAGAAGAAACGTAATTTTTCTAAATGCGGCCAGTTTTTCAGTCTGTCAGTGTGGCTGTAGGGAATAGCCTTGGAGTTGGAACTTCTCTCATGCCATACTGTATATCACCTTGGGAGTTCTATTCTGGTCAGGACTCGTGTAAGTGTGCTACATAAAGAGGACTATGACTTGTCTGTGTTAACATGCTGTAACCGGATTCCAGCTGCTGAACTTAGCTTCCTAGATTGAGTGAGTTTTCTGATGCTGCAAATAAATGCTTGGTATAACAGTGTGTGCCTTGTGCTTTAGAGGCCCGCTGGATGGGTGCATTGTGCCTTTTAGAAGGTAAAAAAAAGTATATCTATATCATTGCCAGACATGGAAAGCAGAGAACTTCAAGTTCCAGAATCCATCACTTTAGCATTGTACAAGTTGAGAACAGGGTTGAATGACATTGGCAGCCTAAAGGTGGCCATAGACGCACAGATAATATCATATGAAAATAATTTTCGTACGTTATTCGGTGCATGTAGGTTGGCAAAAGAGCCGACCGATATCGGCAGAAGACTTGGATACCGGTCGGCTCGTCGATCGGGCAGGACGGAAAATCAAAGGCACCCAAACATTGACCATTGTTAGTGCTGAAT